>NC_092417.1:179806228-179956228 GCF_040894005.1 Engystomops pustulosus | reverse complement strand
AGGTACATACCTACACATAGATACTACACATATACACACAGGTACATACCTACACATAGATACTACACATATACACACAGGTACATACCTACACATAGATACTACACATATACACACAGGTACATACCTACACATAGATACTACTCATATACACACAGGTACATACCTACACATAGATACTACTCATATACACACAGGTACATACCTACACATAGATACTACTCATATACACACAGGTACATACCTACACATAGATACTACTCATATACACACAGGTACATACCTACACATAGATACTACTCATATACACACAGGTACATACCTACACATAGATACTACTCAGCATCATCTTACAGGGGCTCATAATCCTCATAGGGGGGGATTTTGCAGCTGGAGGAAGACACAGGAGCCAGAACTTTCGGTATCACTCCGCAGCTTCCAGCCCTGTCCCTGCACACGTGGTGTCCCAGCACTTCCGGCCCGACTACTGCAGGGGGGAGGGAGCCAGCAGATACCATAAGAAGGGGGGACTATCACCCTTTCTCTCTGCTTTCACTCATCTGACTCCGGGGGCGATCATCTCCAAGGACCTGGTCCCTGTCTGAGTCCTGGGTCTCCCTGTAGTAGGGGAGCTGGACTGCTGCTCCATCATGTATGTCCCTCAGACTCCATGACAGCAGCATGGGCTGGGGAAGCTGCCTCCTGAGGCAAGTAGCTCAACTCATCTCATGGTAAGCGCACCCCAAAACAAGCAAACAAGCCAATGTGCGTGCCCCTCAGCATAGGGACTCTTAAAGGGAACCTGTCACCGCTGTTTGCAAAAATTTTGCTTTGAGCAGGTTCCCATAGAGCGCTTATAGCATTCACATTAAGCAGGAAGCCGCGCATGCGCAGTGAGCGTCGGAGCGGTCGTGTACTCTGCATGGCAGCCACAATTTCCATTCTCAGCCTCTGCTGATGTCTCCCATGAGCTCCGCCTCCAGTGCACTTGCAGGCTGATTTGCATTTCTATATTTGCCACTTATAGAGCGGAAGCAGGGACAGGGGGTCCATTATCCTTATGTTTAGAGCAGCCCTGATAGTTGTGGGTCTGGGATAAAGTGTCCTCACGTGGTCCTCGCTCTGTGTGTACAGGGGTCAAGGAAGGCCTCCGCTGCCTCATAGCACCAGAACCGCTGCTGTGTGTAGGATGCACAACAGGAAGTGTCCACGTGCGGGAGAAGCCGACGCCGCCATCCGATGCTATTTATACTCTTATCTTCTATGGGAAAATGGCCATGAATCAAATCCATAAATCACCCTCCATGGGCGTCCTGGGGGGGCGTACGGGGGGTGTCCTGGGGGGGCGGCTTGTGGCCGGACCGGAATGTCCCCGCGCTAATGGGACAGATCACGGATAATGGGGAAGGGGCTCATTGTGGTTTCCAACGGAACAATATTGCAAAATCCTCCAGTGATGGATAAATATCCCAGGACATGGGGGACGACATGACCCGAAAAAGTGATTATAGGGGAGGGGGGACATGGGGGACGACATGACCCGAAAAAGTGATTATAGGGGAGGGGGACATGGGGGACGACATGACCCGAAAAAGTGATTATAGGGGAGGGGGACATGGGGGACGACATGACCCAAAAAAGTGATTATAGGGGAGGGGGGACATGGGGGACGACATGACCCGAAAAAGTGATTATAGGGGAGGGGGGACATGGGGGACGATATGACCCGAAAAAGTGATTATAGGGGAGGGAGACATGGGGGACGACATGACCCGAAAAAGTGATTATAGGGGAGGGGGACATGGGGGACGACATGACCCGAAAAAGTGATTATAGGGGAGGGGGACATGGGGGACGACATGACCCGAAAAAGTGATTATAGGGGAGGGGGACATGTGGGACGACATGACCCGAAAAAGTGATTATAGGGGAGGGGGACATGGGGGACGACATGACCCGAAAAAGTGATTATAGGGGAGGGGGACATGGGGGACGACATGACCCGAAAAAGTGATTATAGGGGAGGGGGACATGGGGGACGACATGACCCAAAAAAGTGATTATAGGGGAGGGGGACATGGGGGACGACATGACCCGAAAAAGTGATTATAGGGGAGGGGGACATGGGGGACGACTTGACCCGAAAAAGTGATTATAGGGGAGGGGGGACATGGGGGACGACATGACCCGAAAAAGTGATTATAGGGGAGGGGGACATGGGGGACGACATGACCCGAAAAAGTGATTATAGGGGAGGGGGGACATGGGGGACGACATGACCCGAAAAAGTGATTATAGGGGAGGGGGACATGGGGGACGACATGACCCGAAAAAGTGATTATAGGGGAGGGGGGACATGGGGGACGACATGACCCGAAAAAGTGATTATAGGGGAGGGGGACATGGGGGACGACATGACCCGAAAAAGTGATTATAGGGGAGGGGGGACATGGGGGACGACATGACCCGAAAAAGTGATTATAGGGGAGGGGGACATGGGGGACGACATGACCCGAAAAAGTGATTATAGGGGAGGGGGACATGGGGGACGACATGACCCGAAAAAGTGATTATAGGGGATGGGGACATGGGGGACGACATGACCCGAAAAAGTGATTATAGGGGAGGGGGACATGGGGGACGACATGACCCGAAAAAGTGATTATAGGGGAGGGGGACATGGGGGACGACATGACCCGAAAAAGTGATTATAGGGGAGGGGGACATAGGGGACGATATGACCCGAAAAAGTGATTATAGGGGAGGGGGACATGGGGGACGACATGACCCGAAAAAGTGATTATAGGGGAGGGGGGACATGGGGGACGACATGACCCGAAAAAGTGATTATAGGGGAGGGGGACATGGGGGACGACATGACCCGAAAAAGTGATTATAGGGGAGGGGGACATGGGGGACGACATGACCCGAAAAAGTGATTATAGGGGAGGGGGGACATGGGGGACGACATGACCCAAAAAAGTGATTATAGGGGAGGGGGACATGGGGGACGACATGACCCGAAAAAGTGATTATAGGGGAGGGGGACATGGGGGACGACATGACCCGAAAAAGTGATTATAGGGGAGGGGGACATGGGGGACGACATGACCCGAAAAAGTGATTATAGGGGAGGGGGGACATGGGGGACGACATGACCCGAAAAAGTGATTATAGGGGAGGGGGACATGGGGGACGACATGACCCGAAAAAGTGATTATAGGGGAGGGGGACATGGGGGACGACATGACCCGAAAAAGTGATTATAGGGGAGGGGGGACATGGGGGACGACATGACCCAAAAAAGTGATTATAGGGGAGGGGGACATGGGGGACGACATGACCCGAAAAAGTGATTATAGGGGAGGGGGACATGGGGGACGACATGACCCGAAAAAGTGATTATAGGGGAGGGGGGACATGGGGGACGACATGACCCAAAAAAGTGATTATAGGGGAGGGGGACATGGGGGACGACATGACCCGAAAAAGTGATTATAGGGGAGGGGGACATGGGGGACGACATGACCCGAAAAAGTGATTATAGGGGAGGGGGGGCGACATGACCCGAAAAAGTGATTATAGGGGAGGGGGGACATGGGGGACGACATGACCCGAAAAAGTGATTATAGGGGAGGGGGACATGGGGGACGACATGACCCGAAAAAGTGATTATAGGGGAGGGGGACATGGG
The DNA here is from genome assembly GCF_040894005.1 of Engystomops pustulosus. NCBI lineage: Eukaryota > Metazoa > Chordata > Amphibia > Anura > Leptodactylidae > Engystomops > Engystomops pustulosus. The sequence continues at coordinate 179,952,534 of NC_092417.1, read as the reverse complement.
GGACGACATGACCCGAAAAAGTGATTATAGGGGAGGGGGGACATGGGGGACGACATGACCCGAAAAAGTGATTATAGGGGAGGGGGACATGGGGGACGACACGACCCGAAAAAGTGATTATAGGGGAGGGGGACATGGGGGACGACATGACCCGAAAAAGTGATTATAGGGGAGGGGGACATGGGGGACGACATGACCCGAAAAAGTGATTATAGGGGAGGGGGACATGGGGGACGACATGACCCGAAAAAGTGATTATAGGGGAGGGGGGACATGGGGGACGACATGACCCGAAAAAGTGATTATAGGGGAGGGGGGACATGGGGGACGACATGACCCGAAAAAGTGATTATAGGGGAGGGGGACATGGGGGACGACATGACCCGAAAAAGTGATTATAGGGGAGGGGGACATGGGGGACGACATGACCCGAAAAAGTGATTATAGGGGAGGGGGACATGGGGGACGACATGACCCGAAAAAGTGATTATAGGGGAGGGGGACATGGGGGACGACATTACCCGAAAAAGTGATTATAGGGGAGGGGGGACATGGGGGACGACATGACCCGAAAAAGTGATTATAGGGGAGGGGGGACATGGGGGACGACATGACCCGAAAAAGTGATTATAGGGGAGGGGGACATGGGGGACGACATGACCCGAAAAAGTGATTATAGGGGAGGGGGACATGGGGGACGACATGACCCGAAAAAGTGATTATAGGGGAGGGGGACATGTGGGACGACATGACCCGAAAAAGTGATTATAGGGGAGGGGGACATGGGGGACGACATGACCCGAAAAAGTGATTATAGGGGAGGGGGACATGGGGGACGACATGACCCGAAAAAGTGATTATAGGGGAGGGGGACATGGGGGACGACATGACCCGAAAAAGTGATTATAGGGGAGGGGGGACATGGGGGACGACATGACCCGAAAAAGTGATTATAGGGGAGGGGGACATGGGGGACGACATGACCCGAAAAAGTGATTATAGGGGAGGGGGGACATGGGGGACGACATGACCCGAAAAAGTGATTATAGGGGAGGGGGGACATGGGGGACGACACGACCCGAAAAAGTGATTATAGGGGAGGGGGGACATGGGGGACGACATGACCCGAAAAAGTGATTATAGGGGAGGGGGGACATGGGGGGCGACATGACCCGAAAAAGTGATTATAGGGGAGGGGGGGCGACATGACCCGAAAAAGTGATTATAGGGGAGGGGGGACATGGGGGACGACATGACCCGAAAAAGTGATTATAGGGGAGGGGGACATGAGGGACGACATGACCCGAAAAAGTGATTATAGGGGAGGGGGACATGGGGGACGACATGACCCGAAAAAGTGATTATAGGGGAGGGGGACATGGGGGACGACATGACCCGAAAAAGTGATTATAGGGGAGGGGGGACATGGGGGACGACATGACCCGAAAAAGTGATTATAGGGGAGGGGGGACATGGGGGACGACATGACCCGAAAAAGTGATTATAGGGGAGGGGGACATGGGGGACGACATGACCCGAAAAAGTGATTATAGGGGAGGGGAACATGGGGGACGACATGACCCGAAAAAGTGATTATAGGGGAGGGGGACATGGGGGACGACATGACCCGAAAAAGTGATTATAGGGGAGGGGGACATGGGGGACGACATGACCCGAAAAAGTGATTATAGGGGAGGGGGACATGGGGGACGACATGACCCGAAAAAGTGATTATAGGGGAGGGGAACATGGGGGACGACATGACCCGAAAAAGTGATTATAGGGGAGGGGAACATGGGGGACGACATGACCCGAAAAAGTGATTATAGGGGAGGGGGACATGGGGGACGACATGACCCGAAAAAGTGATTATAGGGGAGGGGGACATGGGGGACGACACGACCCGAAAAAGTGATTATAGGGGAGGGGGACATGGGGGACGACACGACCCGAAAAAGTGATTATAGGGGAGGGGGACATGGGGGACGACATGACCCGAAAAAGTGATTATAGGGGAGGGGGGACATGGGGGACGACATGACCCGAAAAAGTGATTATAGGGGAGGGGGACATGGGGGACGACATGACCCGAAAAAGTGATTATAGGGGAGGGGGACATGGGGGACGACATGACCCGAAAAAGTGATTATAGGGGAGGGGAACATGGGGGACGACATGACCCGAAAAAGTGATTATAGGGGAGGGGAACATGGGGGACGACATGACCCGAAAAAGTGATTATAGGGGAGGGGGGACATGGGGGACGATATGACCCGAAAAAGTGATTATAGGGGAGGGGGACATGGGGGACTACATGACCCGAAAAAGTGATTATAGGGGAGGGGGGACATGGGGGGCGACATGACCCGAAAAAGTGATTATAGGGGAGGGGGGACATGGGGGGCGACATGACCCGAAAAAGTGATTATAGGGGAGGGGGGACATGGGGGGCGACATGACCCGAAAAAGTGATTATAGGGGAGGGGGGACATGGGGGAAGACATGACCCGAAAAAGTGATTATAGGGGAGGGGGACATGGGGGACGACATGACCCGAAAAACTGATTATAGGGGAGGGGGACATGGGGGACGACATGACCCGAAAAAGTGATTATAGGGGAGGGGGGACATGGGGGACGACATGACCCGAAAAACTGATTATAGGGGAGGGGGACATAGGGGACGACATGACCCGAAAAAGTGATTATAGGGGAGGGGGGACGACATGACCCGAAAAAGTGATTATAGGGGAGGGGGGACGACATGACCCGAAAAAGTGATTATAGGGGAGGGGGGACGACATGACCCGAAAAAGTGATTATAGGGGAGGGGGACATGGGGGACGACATGACCCGAAAAAGTGATTATAGGGGAGGGGGACATGGGGGACGACATGACCCGAAAAAGTGATTATAGGGGAGGGGGACATGGGGGACGACATGACCCGAAAAAGTGATTATAGGGGAGGGGGACATGGGGGACGACATGACCCGAAAAACTGATTATAGGGGAGGGGGACATGGGGGACGACATGACCCGAAAAAGTGATTATAGGGGAGGGGGGACATGGGGGACGACACGACCCGAAAAAGTGATTATAGGGGAGGGGGACATGGGGGACGACATGACCCGAAAAAGTGATTATAGGGGAGGGGGACATGGGGGACGACATGACCCGAAAAAGTGATTATAGGGGAGGGGGACATGGGGGACGACATGACCCGAAAAAGTGATTATAGGGGAGGGGGGACATGGGGGACGATATGACCCGAAAAAGTGATTATAGGGGAGGGGGACATGGGGGACTACATGACCCGAAAAAGTGATTATAGGGGAGGGGAACATGGGGGACGACATGACCCGAAAAAGTGATTATAGGGGAGGGAGACATGGGGGCGACATGACCCGAAAAAGTGATTATAGGGGAGGGGGACATGGGGGACGACACGACCCGAAAAAGTGATTATAGGGGAGGGGGGACATGGGGGACGACATGACCCGAAAAAGTGATTATAGGGGAGGGGGACATGGGGGACGACATGACCCGAAAAACTGATTATAGGGGAGGGGGACATGGGGGACGACATGACCCGAAAAAGTGATTATAGGGGAGGGGGGACATGGGGGACGACATGTCGAGGGACAGCAGGAAACGCTACAGGTACAGACAGACGCACCCAGTGATATTTAGAGACCCCCCGTCATTTCAGCATCACCGGGGTCTCTATCACCGCAGGGGTCCCTATACATCTATCCGCGTTGTCCTGTATATAGTGACTGCGGCACCACCAGGATATTCTCCGCCCGCCCGGGAATAATCCGGATACATACGGAGCGGATCGCTGGCGCTGAGGACCTTCCAGTGATTCCATCCGGGTTTAGTCACATGGTGGCGCAGGATCCGGACTGACAGCAGGTCATGGGTGGGGGCCGGGGGTCATATGGAGAAGAGGGGTAAATATTCTGTATGTTTAAAGCCAACGTGTGCAATGTAGCCCCCCCTCATCCACAGGCCACGGCCGGTACTGCAGCACGATCCAGGGGTCCTTACATTCTCAGGAGGCGACTGCTGCAGCGCCTCCTCATCCATTACCTCGCACCCTCCCATCTTTCCCTGAACTCTGCCAGGACAATGCTCTATAGTACAAGGTGTTATACACAATCACCCGTCTCTATATAAATATGTGATCACTACTGACATTTCTCATGGAATTTATCGGCCCAGACATGTTTTATTTTATTACTATGAATATCACTCGTAAAAGCAGAAAATGGGAACAACCCAAAACCTCAGGCCAAGTCCACCCACAGTGACGAAGGAGAGAGTAGTTACATGTACATCTCATAGGATACACTGGAGACTCTGCACACAGCACACAGATAGTATAGACAGGCAGTGTGATGTCACATCTCATAGGATACACTGGAGACTCTGCACACAGCACACAGATAGTATAGACAGGCAGTGTGATGTCACATCTCATAGGATACACTGGAGACTCTGCACACAGTACACAGATAGTATATACAGGCAGTGTGATGTTACATCTCATAGGATACACTGGAGACCCTGTACACAGCACACAGATAGTATAGACAGGCAGTGTGATGTCACATCTCATAGGATACACTGGAGACCCTGCACACAGCACACAGATAGTATAGACAGGCAGTGTGATGTTACATCTCATAGGATACACTGGAGACTCTGCACACAGCACACAGATAGTATAGACAGGCAGTGTGATGTCACATCTCATAGGATACACTGGAGACCCTGCACACAGCACACAGATAGTATAGACAGGCAGTGTGATGTCACATCTCATAGGATACACTGGAGGCTCTGCACACAGCACACACAGATAGTATAGACAGGCAGTGTGATGTCACATCTCATAGGATACACTGGAGACCCTGCACACAGCACACACAGATAGTATAGACAGGCAGTGTGATGTCACATCTCATAGGATACACCGGAGACCCTGCACACAGCACACACAGATAGTATAGACAGACAGTGTGATGTCACATCTCATAGGATACACTGGAGACCCTGCACACAGCGCACACAGATAGTATAGACAGGCAGTGTGATGTTACATCTCATAGGATACACTGGAGACCCTGCACACAGCACACAGATAGTATAGACAGGCAGTGTGATGTTACATCTCATAGGATACACTGGAGACTGCACACAGCACACAGATAGTATAGACAGGCAGTGTGATGTCACATCTCATAGGATACACCGGAGACCCTGCACACAGCACACAGATAGTATAGACAGGCAGTGTGATGTCACATCTCATAGGATACACTGGAGGCCCTGCACACAGCACACAGATAGTATAGACAGGCAGTGTGATGTCACATCTCATAGGATACACTGGAGACCCTGCACACAGCACACACAGATAGTATAGACAGGCAGTGTGATGTTACATCTCATAGGATACACTGGAGACTCTGCACACAGCACACAGATAGTATAGACAGGCAGTGTGATGTCACATCTCATAGGATACACTGGAGACTCTGCACACAGCACACACAGATAGTATAGACAGGCAGTGTGATGTCACATCTCATAGGATACACTGGAGACTGCACACAGCACAAAGATAGTATAGACAGGCAGTGTGATGTCACATCTCATAGGATACACTGGAGACTCTGCACACAGCACACAGATAGTATAGACAGGCAGTGTGATGTTACATCTCATAGGATACACTGGAGACCCTGCACACAGCACACAGATAGTATAGACAGGCAGTGTGATGTCACATCTCATAGGATACACTGGAGACCCTGCACACAGCACACACAGATAGTATAGACAGGCAGTGTGATGTCACATCTCATAGGATACACTGGAGGCTCTGCACACAGCACACACAGATAGTATAGACAGGCAGTGTGATGTCACATCTCATAGGATACACTGGAGACCCTGCACACAGCACACAGATAGTATAGACAGGCAGTGTGATGTCACATCTCATAGGATACACTGGAGACTCTGCACACAGCACACAGATAGTATAGACAGGCAGTGTGATGTCACATCTCATAGGATACACTGGAGACCCTGCACACAGCACACAGATAGTATAGACAGGCAGTGTGATGTTACATCTCATAGGATACACTGGAGACCCTGCACACAGCACACAGATAGTATAGACAGGCAGTGTGATGTTACATCTCATAGGATACACTGGAGACCCTGCACACAGCACACAGATAGTATAGACAGGCAGTGTGATGTTACATCTCATAGGATACACTGGAGACCCTGCACACAGCACACAGATAGTATAGACAGGCAGTGTGATGTTACATCTCATAGGATACACTGGAGACCCTGCACACAGCACACAGATAGTATAGACAGGCAGTGTGATGTCACATCTCATAGGATACACTGGAGACCCTGCACACAGCACACAGATAGTATAGACAGGCAGTGTGATGTTACATCTCATAGGATACACTGGAGACTCTGCACACAGCACACAGATAGTATAGACAGGCAGTGTGATGTTACATCTCATAGGATACACTGGAGACCCTGCACACAGCACACAGATAGTATAGACAGGCAGTGTGATGTCACATCTCATAGGATACACTGGAGACCCTGCACACAGCACACAGATAGTATAGACAGGCAGTGTGATGTTACATCTCATAGGATACACTGGAGACTCTGCACACAGCACACAGATAGTATAGACAGGCAGTGTGATGTTACATCTCATAGGATACACTGGAGACCCTGCACACAGCACACAGATAGTATAGACAGGCAGTGTGATGTCACATCTCATAGGATACACTGGAGACTCTGCACACAGCACACAGATAGTATAGACAGGCAGTGTGATGTCACATCTCATAGGATACACTGGAGACCCTGCACACAGCACACACAGATAGTATAGACAGGCAGTGTGATGTCATATCTCATAGGATACACTGGAGATCCTGCACACAGCACACAGATAGTATAGACAGGCAGTGTGATGTCACATCTCATAGGATACACTGGAGACTCTGCACACAGCACACAGATAGTATATACAGGCAGTGTGATGTTACATCTCATAGGATACACTGGAGACTCTGCACACAGCACACATATAGTATAGACAGGCAGTGTGATGTTACATCTCATAGGATACACTGGAGACTCTGCACACAGCACACAGATAGTATATACAGGCAGTGTGATGTTACATCTCATAGGATACACTGGAGACCCTGCACACAGCACACAGATAGTATAGACAGGCAGTGTGATGTCACATCTCATAGGATACACTGGAGACCCTGCACACAGCACACAGATAGTATAGACAGGCAGTGTGATGTCACATCTCATAGGATACACTGGAGACTCTGCACACAGCACACAGATAGTATAGACAGGCAGTGTGATGTCACATCTCATAGGATACACTGGAGACCCTGCACACAGCACACACAGATAGTATAGACAGGCAGTGTGATGTCACATCTCATAGGATACACTGGAGACTCTGCACATAGCACACAGATAGTATAGACAGGCAGTGTGATGTTACATCTCATAGGATACACTGGAGACCCTGCACACAGCACACACAGATAGTATAGACAGGCAGTGTGATGTCACATCTCATAGGATACACTGGAGACTGCACACAGCACACAGATAGTATAGACAGGCAGTGTGATGTCACATCTCATAGGATACACTGGAGACTCTGCACACAGCACACACAGATAGTAAAGACAGGCAGTGTGATGTCACATCTCATAGGATACACTGGAGACTCTGCACACAGCACACACAGATAGTATAGACAGGCAGTGTGATGTCACATCTCATAGGATACACTGGAGGCTCTGCACACAGCACACACAGATAGTATAGACAGGCAGTGTGATGTTACATCTCATAGGATACACTGGAGACTCTGCACACAGCACACAGATAGTATAGACAGGCAGTGTGATGTTACATCTCATAGGATACACTGGAGACCCTGCACACAGCACACAGATAGTATAGACAGGCAGTGTGATGTCACATCTCATAGGATACACTGGAGACTGCACACAGCACACAGATAGTATAGACAGGCAGTGTGATGTTACATCTCATAGGATACACTGGAGACCCTGCACACAGCACACAGATAGTATAGACAGGCAGTGTGATGTCACATCTCATAGGATACACTGGAGACTCTGCACACAGCACACAGATAGTATATACAGGCAGTGTGATGTCACATCTCATAGGATACACTGGAGACTCTGCACACAGCACACACAGATAGTATATACAGGCAGTGTGATGTCACATCTCATAGGATACACTGGAGACTCTGCACACAGCACACAGATAGTATAGACAGGCAGTGTGATGTTACATCTCATAGGATACACTGGAGACCCTGCACACAGCACACAGATAGTATAGACAGGCAGTGTGATGTTACATCTCATAGGATACACTGGAGACTCTGCACACAGCACACAGATAGTATATACAGGCAGTGTGATGTCACATCTCATAGGATACACTGGAGGCTCTGCACACAGCACACAGATAGTATAGACAGGCAGTGTGATGTCACATCTCATAGGATACACTGGAGACTCTGCACACAGCACACAGATAGTATAGACAGGCAGTGTGATGTTACATCTCATAGGATACACTGGAGACTCTGCACACAGCACACAGATAGTATAGACAGGCAGTGTGATGTCACATCTCATAGGATACACTGGAGACTCTGCACACAGCACACAGATAGTATAGACAGGCAGTGTGATGTTACATCTCATAGGATACACTGGAGACTCTGCACACAGCACACAGATAGTATAGACAGGCAGTGTGATGTCACATCTCATAGGATACACTGGAGACCCTGCACACAGCACACACAGATAGTATAGACAGGCAGTGTGATGTTACATCTCATAGTATACACTGGAGACTCTGCACACAGCACACAGATAGTATAGACAGGCAGTGTGATGTCACATCTCATAGTATACACTGGAGACTCTGCACACAGCACACACAGATAGTATAGACAGGCAGTGTGATGTCACATCTCATAGGATACACTGGAGACCCTGCACACAGCACACAGATAGTATAGACAGGCAGTGTGATGTCACATCTCATAGGATACACTGGAGACCCTGCACACAGCACACAGATAGTATAGACAGGCAGTGTGATGTTACATCTCATAGGATACACTGGAGACCCTGCACACAGCACACAGATAGTATAGACAGGCAGTGTGATGTCACATCTCATAGGATACACTGGAGACCCTGCACACAGCACACAGATAGTATAGACAGGCAGTGTGATGTCACATCTCATAGGATACACTGGAGACCCTGCACACAGCACACAGATAGTATAGACAGGCAGTGTGATGTCACATCTCATAGGATACACTGGAGACCCTGCACACAGCACACAGATAGTATATACAGGCAGTGTGATGTCACATCTCATAGGATACACTGGAGACTCTGCACACAGCACACAGATAGTATATACAGGCAGTGTGATGTTACATCTCATAGGATACACTGGAGACCCTGCACACAGCACACAGATAGTATAGACAGGCAGTGTGATGTCACATCTCATAGGATACACTGGAGACTCTGCACACAGCACACACAGATAGTATAGACAGGCAGTGTGATGTTACATCTCATAGGATACACTGGAGACTCTGCACACAGCACACACAGATAGTATAGACAGGCAGTGTGATGTCACATCTCATAGGATACACTGGAGACCCTGCACACAGCACACAGATAGTATAGACAGGCAGTGTGATGTCACATCTCATAGGATACACTGGAGACCCTGCACACAGCACACAGATAGTATAGACAGGCAGTGTGATGTCACATCTCATAGGATACACTGGAGACTCTGCACACAGCACACACAGATAGTATAGACAGGCAGTGTGATGTTACATCTCATAGGATACACTGGAGACTCTGCACACAGCACACAGATAGTATAGACAGGCAGTGTGATGTCACATCTCATAGGATACACTGGAGACTCTGCACACAGCACACAGATAGTATAGACAGGCAGTGTGATGTTACATCTCATAGGATACACTGGAGACTCTGCACACAGCACACAGATAGTATAGACAGGCAGTGTGATGTCACATCTCATAGGATACACTGGAGACTCTGCACACAGCACACAGATAGTATAGACAGGCAGTGTGATGTTACATCTCATAGGATACACTGGAGACCCTGCACACAGCACACAGATAGTATAGACAGGCAGTGTGATGATACATCTCATAGGATACACTGGAGACTCTGCACACAGCACACAGATAGTATAGACAGGCAGTGTGATGTCACATCTCATAGGATACACTGGAGACTCTGCACACAGCACACACAGATAGTATAGACAGGCAGTGTGATGTTACATCTCATAGGATACACTGGAGACCCTGCACACAGTACACACAGATAGTATAGACAGGCAGTGTGATGTTACATCTCATAGGATACACTGGAGACCCTGCACACAGCACACACAGATAGTATAGACAGGCAGTGTGATGTCACATCTCATAGGATACACTGGAGACCCTGCACACAGCACACAGATAGTATAGACAGGCAGTGTGATGTTACATCTCATAGGATACACTGGAGACTCTGCACACAGCACACAGATAGTATAGACAGGCAGTGTGATGTTACATCTCATAGGATACACTGGAGACTCTGCACACAGCACACACAGATAGTATAGACAGGCAGTGTGATGTTACATCTCATAGGATACACTGGAGACTCTGCACACAGCACACACAGATAGTATAGACAGGCAGTGTGATGTCACATCTCATAGGATACACTGGAGACCCTGCACACAGCACACAGATAGTATAGACAGGCAGTGTGATGTCACATCTCATAGGATACACTGGAGACCCTGCACACAGCACACACAGATAGTATAGACAGGCAGTGTGATGTCACATCTCATAGGATACACTGGAGACCCTGCACACAGCACACAGATAGTATAGACAGGCAGTGTGATGTCACATCTCATAGGATACACTGGAGACCCTGCACACAGCACACAGATAGTATAGACAGGCAGTGTGATGTTACATCTCATAGGATACACTGGAGACTCTGCACACAGCACACAGATAGTATAGACAGGCAGTGTGATGTTACATCTCATAGGATACACTGGAGACTCTGCGCACAGCACACAGATAGTATAGACAGGCAGTGTGATGTCACATCTCATAGGATACACTGGAGACTCTGCACACAGCACACAGATAGTATAGACAGGCAGTGTGATGTCACATCTCATAGGATACACTGGAGACTCTGCACACAGCACACAGATAGTATAGACAGGCAGTGTGATGTTACATCTCATAGGATACACTGGAGACTCTGCACACAGCACACAGATAGTATATACAGGCAGTGTGATGTTACATCTCATAGGATACACTGGAGACTCTGCACACAGCACACAGATAGTATAGACAGGCAGTGTGATGTCACATCTCATAGGATACACTGGAGACTCTGCACACAGCACACAGATAGTATAGACAGGCAGTGTGATGTCACATCTCATAGGATACACTGGAGACTCTGCACACAGCACACAGATAGTATAGACAGGCAGTGTGATGTCACATCTCATAGGATACACTGGAGACTCTGCACACAGCACACACAGATAGTATAGACAGGCAGTGTGATGTCACATCTCATAGGATACACTGGAGACTCTGCACACAGCACACAGATAGTATAGACAGGCAGTGTGATGTCACATCTCATAGGATACACTGGAGACTGCACACAGCACACAGATAGTATAGACAGGCAGTGTGATGTCACATCTCATAGGATACACTGGAGACTCTGCACACAGCACACAGATAGTATAGACAGGCAGTGTGATGTCACATCTCATAGGATACACTGGAGACTCTGCACACAGATAGTATAGACAGGCAGTGTGATGTCACATCTCATAGGATACACTGGAGACCCTGCACACAGCACACAGATAGTATAGACAGGCAGTGTGATGTCACATCTCATAGGATACACTGGAGACTCTGCACACAGCACACACAGATAGTATAGACAGGCAGTGTGATGTCACATCTCATAGGATACACTGGAGACCCTGCACACAGCACACAGATAGTATAGACAGGCAGTGTGATGTCACATCTCATAGGATACACTGGAGACCCTGCACACAGCACACAGATAGTATAGACAGGCAGTGTGATGTCACATCTCATAGGATACACTGGAGGCCCTGCACACAGCACACAGATAGTATAGACAGGCAGTGTGATGTCACATCTCATAGGATACACTGGAGGCCCTGCACACAGCACACAGATAGTATAGACAGGCAGTGTGATGTCACATCTCATAGGATACACTGGAGACTCTGCACACAGCACACAGATAGTATAGACAGGCAGTGGGATGTTACATCTCATAGGATACACTGGAGACTCTGCACACAGCACACAGATAGTATAGACAGGCAGTGGGATGTTACATCTCATAGGATACACTGGAGACTCTGCACACAGCACACAGATAGTATAGACAGGCAGTGTGATGTCACATCTCATAGGATACACTGGAGACTCTGCACACAGCACACACAGATAGTATAGACAGGCAGTGTGATGTTACATCTCATAGGATACACTGGAGACCCTGCACACAGCACACAGATAGTATAGACAGGCAGTGTGATGTCACATCTCATAGGATACACTGGAGACTCTGCACACAGCACACAGATAGTATAGACAGGCAGTGTGATGTTACATCTCATAGGATACACTGGAGGCTCTGCACACAGCACACAGATAGTATAGACAGGCAGTGTGATGTCACATCTCATAGGATACACTGGAGACTCTGCACACAGCACACACAGATAGTATATACAGGCAGTGTGATGTTACATCTCATAGGATACACTGGAGACTCTGCACACAGCACACACAGATAGTATAGACAGGCAGTGTGATGTCACATCTCATAGGATACACTGGAGACCCTGCACACAGCACACAGATAGTATAGACAGGCAGTGTGATGTCACATCTCATAGGATACACTGGAGACTCTGCACACAGCACACACAGATAGTATAGACAGGCAGTGTGATGTCACATCTCATAGGATACACTGGAGACCCTGCACACAGCACACAGATAGTATAGACAGGCAGTGTGATGTCACATCTCATAGGATACACTGGAGACTCTGCACACAGCACACAGATAGTATAGACAGGCAGTGTGATGTTACATCTCATAGGATACACTGGAGACTCTGCACACAGCACACAGATAGTATAGACAGGCAGTGTGATGTCACATCTCATAGGATACACTGGAGACTCTGCACACAGCACACAGATAGTATAGACAGGCAGTGTGATGTCACATCTCATAGGATACACTAGAGACCCTGCACACAGCACACAGATAGTATAGACAGGCAGTGTGATGTTACATCTCATAGGATACACTGGAGACTCTGCACACAGCACACACAGATAGTATAGACAGGCAGTGTGATGTTACATCTCATAGGATACACTGGAGACCCTGCACACAGCACACAGATAGTATAGACAGGCAGTGTGATGTTACATCTCATAGGATACACTGGAGACTCTGCAAACAGCACACAGATAGTATAGACAGGCAGTGTGATGTCACATCTCATAGGATACACTGGAGACCCTGCACACAGCACACAGATAGTATAGACAGGCAGTGTGATGTTACATCTCATAGGATACACTGGAGACCCTGCACACAGCACACAGATAGTATAGACAGGCAGTGTGATGTTACATCTCATAGGATACACTGGAGACCCTGCACACAGCACACAGATAGTATAGACAGGCAGTGTGATGTCACATTTCATAGGATACACTGGAGACTCTGCACACAGCACACAGATAGTATAGACAGGCAGTGTGATGTCACATCTCATAGGATACACTGGAGACCCTGCACACAGCACACAGATAGTATAGACAGGCAGTGTGATGTCACATCTCATAGGATACACTGGAGACTCTGCACACAGCACACAGATAGTATAGACAGGCAGTGTGATGTCACATCTCATAGGATACACTGGAGACCCTGCACACAGCACACAGATAGTATAGACAGGCAGTGTGATGTTACATCTCATAGGATACACTGGAGACCCTGCACACAGCACACAGATAGTATAGACAGGCAGTGTGATGTTACATCTCATAGGATACACTGGAGACTCTGCACACAGCACACAGATAGTATAGACAGGCAGTGTGATGTTACATCTCATAGGATACACTGGAGACTCTGCACACAGCACACAGATAGTATAGACAGGCAGTGTGATGTTACATCTCATAGGATACACTGGAGACCCTGCACACAGCACACAGATAGTATAGACAGGCAGTGTGATGTTACATCTCATAGGATACACTGGAGACTCTGCACACAGCACACAGATAGTATAGACAGGCAGTGTGATGTTACATCTCATAGGATACACTGGAGACTCTGCACACAGCACACACAGATAGTATAGACAGGCAGAGTGATGTTACATCTCATAGGATACACTGGAGACCCTGCACACAGCACACAGATAGTATAGACAGGCAGTGTGATGTTACATCTCATAGGATACACTGGAGACCCTGCACACAGCACACAGATAGTAAAGACAGGCAGTGTGATGTTACATCTCATAGGATACACTGGAGACTCTGCACACAGCACACACAGATAGTATAGACAGGCAGAGTGATGTTACATCTCATAGGATACACTGGAGACCCTGCACACAGCACACAGATAGTATAGACAGGCAGTGTGATGTTACATCTCATAGGATACACTGGAGACTCTGCACACAGCACACAGATAGTATAGACAGGCAGTGTGATGTTACATCTCATAGGATACACTGGAGACCCTGCACACAGCACACAGATAGTATAGACAGGCAGTGTGATGTTACATCTCATAGGATACACTGGAGACCCTGCACACAGCACACAGATAGTATAGACAGGCAGTGTGATGTCACATCTCATAGGATACACTGGAGACTCTGCACACAGCACACACAGATAGTATAGACAGGCCGTGTGATGTTACATCTCATAGGATACACTGGAGACCCTGCACACAGCACACACAGATAGTATAGACAGGCAGTGTGATGTTACATCTCATAGGATACACTGGAGACTCTGCACACAGCACACAGATAGTATAGACAGGTAGTGTGATGTTACATCTCATAGGATACACTGGAGACTCTGCACACAGCACACACAGATAGTATAGACAGGCAGTGTGATGTTACATCTCATAGGATACACTGGAGACTCTGCACACAGCACACAGATAGTATAGACAGGCAGTGTGATGTCACATCTCATAGGATACACTGGAGACTCTGCACACAGCACACAGATAGTATAGACAGGCAGTGTGATGTTACATCTCATAGGATACACTGGAGACTCTGCACACAGCACACAGATAGTATAGACAGGCAGTGTGATGTCACATCTCATAGGATACACTGGAGACTCTGCACACAGCACACAGATAGTATAGACAGGCAGTGTGATGTTACATCTCATAGGATACACTGGAGACTCTGCACACAGCACACAGATAGTATAGACAGGCAGTGTGATGTTACATCTCATAGGATACACTGGAGACTCTGCACACAGCACACAGATAGTATAGACAGGCAGTGTGATGTTACATCTCATAGGATACACTGGAGACTCTGCACACAGCACACAGATAGTATAGACAGGCAGTGTGATGTCACATCTCATAGGATACACTGGAGACTCTGCACACAGCACACAGATAGTATAGACAGGCAGTGTGATGTCACATCTCATAGGATACACTGGAGACTCTGCACACAGCACACACAGATAGTATAGACAGGCAGTGTGATGTTACATCTCATAGGATACACTGGAGACCCTGCACACAGCACACAGATAGTATAGACAGGCAGTGTGATGTCACATCTCATAGGATACACTGGAGACTCTGCACACAGCACACAGATAGTATAGACAGGCAGTATGATGTCACATCTCATAGGATACACTGGAGACTGCACACAGCACACAGATAGTATAGACAGGCAGTATGATGTTATATCTCATAGGATACACTGGAGACTCTGCACACAGCACACACAGATAGTATAGACAGGCAGTGTGATGTTACATCTCATAGGATACACTGGAGACCCTGCACACAGCACACAGATAGTATAGACAGGCAGTATGATGTCACATCTCATAGGATACACTGGAGACTCTGCACACAGCACACACAGATAGTATAGACAGGCAGTGTGATGTCACATCTCATAGGATACACTGGAGACCCTGCACACAGCACACAGATAGTATAGACAGGCAGTGTGATGTCACATCTCATAGGATACACTGGAGACTCTGCACACAGCACACAGATAGTATAGACAGGCAGTGTGATGTCACATCTCATAGGATACACTGGAGACTCTGCACACAGCACACAGATAGTATAGACAGTCAGTGTGATGTTACATCTCATAGGATACACTGGAGACTCTGCACACAGCACACAGATAGTATAGACAGGCAGTGTGATGTCACATCTCATAGGATACACTGGAGACCCTGCACACAGCACACAGATAGTATAGACAGGCAGTGTGATGTCACATCTCATAGGATACACTGGAGACTCTGCACACAGCACACAGATAGTATAGACAGGCAGTATGATGTCACATCTCATAGGATACACTGGAGACTCTGCACACAGCACACAGATAGTATAGACAGGCAGTGTGATGTCACATCTCATAGGATACACTGGAGTCTCTGCACACAGCACACAGATAGTATAGACAGGCAGTGTGATGTTACATCTCATAGGATACACTGGAGACCCTGCACACAGCACACAGATAGTATAGACAGGCAGTGTGATGTCACATCTCATAGGATACACTGGAGACTCTGCACACAGCACACAGATAGTATAGACAGGCAGTGTGATGTTACATCTCATAGGATACACTGGAGACCCTGCACACAGCACACACAGATAGTATAGACAGGCAGTGTGATGTCACATCTCATAGGATACACTGGAGACCCTGCACACAGCACACATATAGTATAGACAGGCAGTGTGATGTTACATCTCATAGGATACACTGGAGACCCTGCACACAGCACACACAGATAGTATAGACAGGCAGTGTGATGTTACATCTCATAGGATACACTGGAGAACCTGCACACAGTACACAGATAGTATAGACAGGCAGTGTGATGTTACATCTCATAGGATACACTGGAGACCCTGCACACAGCACACAGATAGTATAGACAGGCAGTGTGATGTTACATCTCATAGGATACACTGGAGACCCTGCACACAGCACACAGATAGTATAGACAGGCAGTGTGATGTCACATCTCATAGGATACACTGGAGACCCTGCACACAGCACACAGATAGTATAGACAGGCAGTGTGATGTCACATCTCATAGGATACACTGGAGACTCTGCACACAGCACACAGATAGTATAGACAGGCAGTGTGATGTTACATCTCATAGGATACACTGGAGACTCTGCACACAGCACACAGATAGTATAGACAGGCAGTGTGATGTCACATCTCATAGGATACACTGGAGACTCTGCACACAGCACACAGATAGTATAGACAGGCAGTGTGATGTTACATCTCATAGGATACACTGGAGACCCTGCACACAGCACACACAGATAGTATAGACAGGCAGTGTGATGTTACATCTCATAGGATACACTGGAGACTCTGCACACAGCACACAGATAGTATAGACAGGCAGTGTGATGTCACATCTCATAGGATACACTGGAGACTCTGCACACAGCACACAGATAGTATAGACAGGCAGTGTGATGTCACATCTCATAGGATACACTGGAGACTCTGCACACAGCACACAGATAGTATAGACAGGCAGTGTGATGTTACATCTCATAGGATACACTGGAGACCCTGCACACAGCACACACAGATAGTATAGACAGGCAGTGTGATGTTACATCTCATAGGATACACTGGAGACTCTGCACACAGCACACAGATAGTATAGACAGGCAGTGTGATGTTACATCTCATAGGATACACTGGAGACTCTGCACACAGCACACAGATAGTATAGACAGGCAGTGTGATGTCACATCTCATAGGATACACTGGAGACCCTGCACACAGCACACAGATAGTATAGACAGGCAGTGTGATGTTACATCTCATAGGATACACTGGAGACCCTGCACACAGCACACAGATAGTATAGACAGGCAGTGTGATGTCACATCTCATAGGATACACTGGAGACTCTGCACACAGCACACAGATAGTATAGACAGGCAGTGTGATGTTACATCTCATAGGATACACTGGAGACCCTGCACACAGCACACAGATAGTATAGACAGGCAGTGTGATGTCACATCTCATAGGATACACTGGAGACTCTGCACACAGCACACAGATAGTATAGACAGGCAGTGTGATGTTACATCTCATAGGATACACTGGAGACCCTGCACACAGCACACAGATAGTATAGACAGGCAGTGTGATGTTACATCTCATAGGATACACTGGAGACTCTGCACACAGCACACAGATAGTATAGACAGGCAGTGTGATGTTACATTTCATAGGATACACTGGAGACCCTGCACACAGCACACAGATAGTATATACAGGCAGTGTGATGTCACATCTCATAGGATACACTGGAGACCCTGCACACAGCACACAGATAGTATAGACAGGCAGTGTGATGTCACATCTCATAGGATACACTGGAGACTCTGCACACAGCACACAGATAGTATAGACAGGCAGTGTGATGTCACATCTCATAGGATACACTGGAGACTCTGCACACAGCACACAGATAGTATAGACAGGCAGTGTGATGTCACATCTCATAGGATACACTGGAGGCTCTGCACACAGCACACAGATAGTATAGACAGGCAGTGTGATGTCACATCTCATAGGATACACTGGAGACTCTGCACACAGCACACAGATAGTATAGACAGGCAGTGTGATGTCACATCTCATAGGATACACTGGAGGCTCTGCACACAGCACACAGATAGTATAGACAGGCAGTGTGATGTCACATCTCATAGGATACACTGGAGACTCTGCACACAGCACACAGATAGTATAGACAGGCAGTGTGATGTTACATCTCATAGGATACACTGGAGACTCTGCACACAGCACACAGATAGTATAGATGTCAGTGATGTCTCTGCTATTGTTCTCCTTGGCTGTTCCTGCGGGGACTGGATGGACAAGTCAGACAGGAGTAAAGGCTGAAGCCGTCCAAAAACCCATCCTGTCCATCACACACGGTTGATCAGAGGTTCGCGGCTCCTGGGCCCCTTGCATTCGGTAACTGGGGCCCCACCTTTTGCTGTTAGAGATCTTCAATGTAATCTCTGGTGTTATTGTATTGTCCCTGGAGAGATGTAATCAGACTTTTATGAGTGTTGTTTTAGTAGCTGCAGGACTGTGATATATGTATTTATATTGCTGGATTGTAAGTTCTCCAGTGTGTTCCTCACACTGCTGTGCTCTGTGCGATGTACACCTGACCTATACCCTCCGCTCACCAATGCAGTGGCTACAGTCCTGGCCAGAAGTTGTGAGAATGACACAAATCTCCTCTTGTCACATGATGTGTCCCTCTGGTTTGTCAGATGTTTATCACATATAGAGAAACAAGTGCAATCATATTATGGGGAGCGGAGGGTTTTATGGACAGGTAGGAGGAGTTACTGCAGCCAGTCAGTGGGGGTCATTTACTAAGGGCCCTATTCGCGTTTTCCCGACGTGTTACCTGAAAATTTCTGATTTGCGCCGATTTTCCCTGAATTGCCCCGGGATTTTGGCGCACGCGATCGGATTGTGGCACATCGGCGCTGGCATGCACGCGGCGGAAATCGGGGGGCGTGGCCGAACGAAAACCCGACGGATTCAGAAAATCCTCCGTATTTGAATTAAAAAATTGGTCGCACGGGCCATACTCACATGCACCACGATGAAGACGATGAACTCCGGGGCACCTCGGCGGACTTCAGCGCAGCAGCGACACCTGGTGGACATCGGGCGCAGGACCTTCATGAATCGCCGGAAGACCCGAACGCTCGTCGGAGAAGCCGCCGCTGGAACGCGAATGGACCGGGTGAGTAAATGTGCCCCAGTATCTGCAGTGTTGCCCCTTCTTCTTCAGGATCTGCAATTCTCGTTCCCTCGTTATAACATTCTGGAGTAGATGCAAATTACCATTATAACACCTGATGCTGGAGACTTTGTAACAATTATCATTTGTATCATTCTCAGAACTTATGGCCATGACTGTAGTGGACACCTGTGCAGGGAGAGGGCTCCTGTCTGTGATCAGGAGATCAATGTGTCACCTATTGCCCTGAACATTGCCCCTAGTGGTCAGGGGTGACTCTACATCTCTGTAGGACGCATTTACTAGTAATTATAATGTACACTCACCGGCCACTTTATTAGTTACACCTGTCCAACTGCTCGTTAACACTTAATTTCTAATCAGCCAATCACATGGCGGCAGTGCATTTAGGCATGTAGACATGGTCAAGACAATCTCCTGCAGTTCTCCCGAGCGTCAGTATGGGGAAGAAAGGTGATTTGTGGCCTTTGAACGTGGCATGGTTGTTGGTGCCAGAAGGGATGGTCTGAGTATTTCAGAAACTGCTGATCTACTGGGATTTTCACGCACAACCATCTCTAGGGTTTACAGAGAATGGTCCGAAAAAGAAAAAACATCCAGTGAGCGGCAGTTCTGTGGGCGGAAATGCCTTGTTGATGCCAGAGGTCAGAGGAGAATGGGCAGACTGGTTCGAGCTGATAGAAAGGCAACAGTGACTCAAATCGCCACCCGTTACAACCAAGGTAGGCAGAAGAGCATCTCTGAACGCACAGTACGTGCGAACTTTGAGGCAGATGGGCTACAACAGCAGAAGACCACACCGGGTGCCACTCCTTTCAGCTAAGAACAGGAAACTGAGGCTACAATTTGCACAAGCTCATCGAAATTGGACAGTAGAAGATTGGAAAAACGTTGCCTGGTCTGATGAGTCTCGATTTCTGCTGCGACATTCGGATGGTAGGGTCAGAATTTGGTACAACAACATGAAAGCACGGATCCATCCTGCCTTGTATCAGCGGGTCAGGCTGGTGGTGGTGGTGTCATGGATCCATCCTGCCTTGTATCAGCGGGTCAGGCTGGTGGTGGTGGTGTCATGGATCCATCCTGCCTTGTATCAGCGGCTCAGGCTGGTGGTGGTGGTGTCATGGATCCATCCTGCCTTGTATCAGCGGCTCAGGCTGGTGGTGGTGGTGTCATGCATCCATCCTGCCTTGTATCAGCGGGTCAGGCTGGTGGTGGTGGTGTCATGGATCCATCCTGCCTTGTATCAGCGGCTCAGGCTGGTGGTGGTGGTGTCATGGATCCATCCTGCCTTGTATCAGCGGGTCAGGCTGGTGGTGGTGGTGTCATGGATCCATCCTGCCTTGTATCAGCGGGTCAGGCTGGTGGTGGTGGTGTCATGGATCCATCCTGCCTTGTATCAGCGGGTCAGGCTGGTGGTGCTGGTGTCATGGATCCATCCTGCCTTGTATCAGCGGCTCAGGCTGGTGGTGCTGGTGTCATGGGTCCATCCTGCCTTGTATCAGCGGGTCAGGCTGGTGGTGGTGGTGTCATGGATCCATCCTGCCTTGTATCAGCGGGTCAGGCTGGTGGTGGTGGTGTCATGGATCCCTCCTGCCTTGTATCAGCGGGTCAGGCTGGTGGTGGTGGTGTCATGGATCCATCCTGCCTTGTATCAGCGGGTCAGGCTGGTGGTGGTGGTGTCATGGATCCATCCTGCCTTGTATCAGCGGGTCAGGCTGGTGGTGGTGGTGTCATGGATCCATCCTGCCTTGTATCAGCGGGTCAGGCTGGTGGTGGTGGTGTCATGGATCCATCCTGCCTTGTATCAGCGGCTCAGGCTGGTGGTGGTGTCATGGATCCAACCTGCCTTGTATCAGCGGGTCAGGCTGGTGGTGGTGGTGTCATGGATCCATCCTGCCTTGTATCAGCGGGTCAGGCTGGTGGTGGTGGTGTCATGGATCCATCCTGCCTTGTATCAGCGGCTCAGGCTGGTGGTGGTGGTGTCATGGATCCATCCTGCCTTGTATCAGCGGGTCAGGCTGGTGGTGGTGGTGTCATGGATCCATCCTGCCTTGTATCAGCGGCTCAGGCTGGTGGTGGTGTCATGGATCCAACCTGCCTTGTATCAGCGGGTCAGGCTGGTGGTGGTGGTGTCATGGATCCATCCTGCCTTGTATCAGCGGGTCAGGCTGGTGGTGGTGGTGTCATGGATCCATCCTGCCTTGTATCAGCGGGTCAGGCTGGTGGTGGTGGTGTCATGGATCCATCCTGCCTTGTATCAGCGGCTCAGGCTGGTGGTGGTGGTGTCATGGATCCATCCTGCCTTGTATCAGCGGGTCAGGCTGGTGGTGGTGGTGTCATGGATCCATCCTGCCTTGTATCAGCGGGTCAGGCTGGTGGTGGTGGTGTCATGGATCCATCCTGCCTTGTATCAGCGGGTCAGGCTGGTGGTGGTGTCATGGATCCATCCTGCCTTGTATCAGCGGGTCAGGCTGGTGGTGGTGGTGTCATGGATCCATCCTGCCTTGTATCAGCGGCTCAGGCTGGTGGTGGTGTCATGGATCCATCCTACCTTGTATCAGCGGGTCAGGCTGGTGGTGGTGGTGTCATGGATCCATCCTGCCTTGTATCAGCGGGTCAGGCTGGTGGTGGTGGTGTCATGGATCCATCCTGCCTTGTATCAGCGGCTCAGGCTGGTGCTGGTGGTGTCATGGATCCATCCTGCCTTGTATCAGCGGGTCAGGCTGGTGGTGGTGTCATGGATCCATCCTGCCTTGTATCAGCGGGTCAGGCTGGTGCTGGTGTCATGGATCCATCCTGCCTTGTATCAGCGGCTCAGGCTGGTGGTGGTGGTGCCATGGATCCATCCTGCCTTGTATCAGCGGGTCAGGCTGGTGGTGCTGGTGTCATGGATCCATCCTGCCTTGTATCAGCGGGTCAGGCTGGTGGTGGTGGTGTCATGGATCCATCCTGCCTTGTATCAGCGGGTCAGGCTGGTGGTGGTGGTGCCATGGATCCATCCTGCCTTGTATCAGCGGCTCAGGCTGGTGGTGGTGGTGTCATGGATCCATCCTGCCTTGTATCAGCGGGTCAGGCTGGTGGTGGTGGTGTCATGGATCCATCCTGCCTTGTATCAGCGGCTCAGGCTGGTGGTGCTGGTGTCATGGATCCATCCTGCCTTGTATCAGCGGGTCAGGCTGGTGGTGGTGGTGTCATGGATCCATCCTGCCTTGTATCAGCGGCTCAGGCTGGTGGTGGTGGTGTCATGGATCCATCCTGCCTTGTATCAGCGGGTCAGGCTGGTGGTGCTGGTGTCATGGATCCATCCTGCCTTGTATCAGCGGGTCAGGCTGGTGGTGGTGGTGTCATGGATCCATCCTGCCTGGTATCAGCGGGTCAGGCTGGTGGTGCTGGTGTCATGGATCCATCCTGCCTTGTATCAGCGGGTCAGGCTGGTGGTGGTGGTGTCATGGATCCATCCTGCCTGGTATCAGCGGGTCAGGCTGGTGGTGCTGGTGTCATGGATCCATCCTGCCTTGTATCAGCGGGTCAGGCTGGTGGTGGTGGTGTCATGGATCCATCTTGCCTTGTATCAGCGGGTCAGGCTGGTGCTGGTGGTGTCATGGATCCATCCTGCCTTGTATCAGCGGCTCAGGCTGGTGGTGGTGGTGTCATGGATCCATCCTGCCTTGTATCAGCGGGTCAGGCTGGTGGTGGTGGTGTCATGGATCCATCCTGCCTTGTATCAGTGGGTCAGGCTGGTGCTGGTGGTGTCATGGATCCATCCTGCCTTGTATCAGCGGCTCAGGCTGGTGGTGCTGGTGTCATGGATCCATCCTGCCTTGTATCAGCGGCTCAGGCTGGTGGTGGTGGTGTCATGGATCCATCCTGCCTTGTATCAGCGGGTCAGGCTGGTGGTGGTGGTGTCATGGATCCATCCTGCCTTGTATCAGCGGGTCAGGCTGGTGGTGGTGGTGTCATGGATCCATCCTGCCTTGTATCAGCGGCTCAGGCTGGTGGTGG
The DNA here is from genome assembly GCF_040894005.1 of Engystomops pustulosus. Taxonomy (NCBI): domain Eukaryota; kingdom Metazoa; phylum Chordata; class Amphibia; order Anura; family Leptodactylidae; genus Engystomops; species Engystomops pustulosus. The sequence continues at coordinate 179,928,058 of NC_092417.1, read as the reverse complement.
TGGTGTCATGGATCCATCCTGCCTTGTATCAGCGGCTCAGGCTGGTGGTGCTGGTGTCATGGATCCATCCTGCCTTGTATCAGCGGGTCAGGCTGGTGGTGGTGTCATGGATCCATCCTGCCTTGTATCAGCGGGTCAGGCTGGTGGTGGTGGTGTCATGGATCCATCCTGCCTTGTATCAGCGGGTCAGGCTGGTGGTGCTGGTGTCATGGATCCATCCTGCCTTGTATCAGCGGGTCAGGCTGGTGGTGGTGGTGTCATGGATCCATCCTGCCTTGTATCAGCGGCTCAGGCTGGTGGTGGTGGTGTCATGGATCCATCCTGCCTTGTATCAGCGGGTCAGGCTGGTACTGGTGGTGTCATGGATCCATCCTGCCTTGTATCAGCGGGTCAGGCTGGTGCTGGTGGTGTCATGGATCCATCCTGCCTTGTATCAGCGGCTCAGGCTGGTGGTGGTGGTGTCATGGATCCATCCTGCCTTGTATCAGCGGGTCAGGCTGGTGGTGGTGGTGTCATGGATCCATCCTGCCTTGTATCAGCGGGTCAGGCTGGTGGTGCTGGTGTCATGGATGCATCCTGCCTTGTATCAGCGGGTCAGGCTGGTGGTGGTGGTGTCATGGATCCATCCTGCCTTGTATCAGCGGGTCAGGCTGGTGGTGGTGTCATGGATCCATCCTGCCTTGTATCAGCGGGTCAGGCTGGTGGTGGTGGTGTCATGGATCCATCCTGCCTTGTATCAGCGGGTCAGGCTGGTGGTGGTGGTGTCATGGATCCATCCTGCCTTGTATCAGCGGGTCAGGCTGGTGGTGGTGGTGTCATGGATCCATCCTGCCTTGTATCAGCGGCTCAGGCTGGTGGTGGTGGTGTCATGGATCCATCCTGCCTTGTATCAGCGGGTCAGGCTGGTGGTGGTGGTGTCATGGATCCATCCTGCCTTGTATCAGCGGGTCAGGCTGGTGCTGGTGGTGTCATGGATCCATCCTGCCTTGTATCAGCGGCTCAGGCTGGTGGTGCTGGTGTCATGGATCCATCCTGCCTTGTATCAGCGGGTCAGGCTGGTGGTGGTGGTGTCATGGATCCATCCTGCCTTGTATCAGCGGGTCAGGCTGGTGGTGGTGGTGTCATGGATCCATCCTGCCTTGTATCAGCGGGTCAGGCTGGTGGTGCTGGTGTCATGGATCCATCCTGCCTTGTATCAGCGGCTCAGGCTGGTGGTGGTGGTGTCATGGATCCATCCTGCCTTGTATCAGCGGCTCAGGCTGGTGGTGGTGGTGTCATGGATCCATCCTGCCTTGTATCAGCGGGTCAGGCTGGTGCTGGTGGTGTCATGGATCCATCCTGCCTTGTATCAGCGGCTCAGGCTGGTGGTGGTGGTGTCATGGATCCATCCTGCCTTGTATCAGCGGCTCAGGCTGGTGGTGCTGGTGTCATGGATCCATCCTGCCTTGTATCAGCGGGTCAGGCTGGTGGTGGTGGTGTCATGGATCCATCCTGCCTTGTATCAGCGGGTCAGGCTGGTGGTGGTGGTGTCATGGATCCATCCTGCCTTGTATCAGCGGCTCAGGCTGGTGGTGCTGGTGTCATGGATCCATCCTGCCTTGTATCAGCGGGTCAGGCTGGTGGTGGTGTCATGGATCCATCCTGCCTTGTATCAGCGGCTCAGGCTGGTGGTGGTGGTGTCATGGATCCATCCTGCCTTGTATCAGCGGCTCAGGCTGGTGGTGGTGGTGTCATGGATCCATCCTGCCTTGTATCAGCGGCTCAGGCTGGTGGTGGTGGTGTCATGGATCCATCCTGCCTTGTATCAGCGGGTCAGGCTGGTGCTGGTGGTGTCATGGATCCATCCTGCCTTGTATCAGCGGCTCAGGCTGGTGGTGGTGGTGTCATGGATCCATCCTGCCTTGTATCAGCGGGTCAGGCTGGTGGTGGTGGTGTCATGGATCCATCCTGCCTTGTATCAGCGGCTCAGGCTGGTGGTGGTGGTGTCATGGATCCATCCTGCCTTGTATCAGCGGGTCAGGCTGGTGGTGGTGGTGTCATGGATCCATCCTGCCTTGTATCAGCGGGTCAGGCTGGTGGTGGTGTCATGGATCCATCCTGCCTTGTATCAGCGGGTCAGGCTGGTGGTGGTGGTGTCATGGATCCATCCTGCCTTGTATCAGCGGGTCAGGCTGGTGGTGGTGGTGTCATGGATCCATCCTGCCTTGTATCAGCGGGTCAGGCTGGTGGTGGTGGTGTCATGGATCCATCCTGCCTTGTATCAGCGGCTCAGGCTGGTGGTGGTGGTGTCATGGATCCATCCTGCCTTGTATCAGCGGGTCAGGCTGGTGGTGGTGGTGTCATGGATCCATCCTGCCTTGTATCAGCGGGTCAGGCTGGTGCTGGTGGTGTCATGGATCCATCCTGCCTTGTATCAGCGGCTCAGGCTGGTGGTGCTGGTGTCATGGATCCATCCTGCCTTGTATCAGCGGGTCAGGCTGGTGGTGGTGGTGTCATGGATCCATCCTGCCTTGTATCAGCGGGTCAGGCTGGTGGTGGTGGTGTCATGGATCCATCCTGCCTTGTATCAGCGGGTCAGGCTGGTGGTGCTGGTGTCATGGATCCATCCTGCCTTGTATCAGCGGCTCAGGCTGGTGGTGGTGGTGTCATGGATCCATCCTGCCTTGTATCAGCGGCTCAGGCTGGTGGTGGTGGTGTCATGGATCCATCCTGCCTTGTATCAGCGGGTCAGGCTGGTGCTGGTGGTGTCATGGATCCATCCTGCCTTGTATCAGCGGCTCAGGCTGGTGGTGGTGGTGTCATGGATCCATCCTGCCTTGTATCAGCGGCTCAGGCTGGTGGTGCTGGTGTCATGGATCCATCCTGCCTTGTATCAGCGGGTCAGGCTGGTGGTGGTGTCATGGATCCATCCTGCCTTGTATCAGCGGGTCAGGCTGGTGGTGGTGGTGTCATGGATCCATCCTGCCTTGTATCAGCGGGTCAGGCTGGTGGTGCTGGTGTCATGGATCCATCCTGCCTTGTATCAGCGGGTCAGGCTGGTGGTGGTGTCATGGATCCATCCTGCCTTGTATCAGCGGCTCAGGCTGGTGGTGGTGGTGTCATGGATCCATCCTGCCTTGTATCAGCGGGTCAGGCTGGTGGTGGTGGTGTCATGGATCCATCCTGCCTTGTATCAGCGGCTCAGGCTGGTGGTGGTGGTGTCATGGATCCATCCTGCCTTGTATCAGCGGGTCAGGCTGGTACTGGTGGTGTCATGGATCCATCCTGCCTTGTATCAGCGGGTCAGGCTGGTGCTGGTGGTGTCATGGATCCATCCTGCCTTGTATCAGCGGCTCAGGCTGGTGGTGGTGGTGTCATGGATCCATCCTGCCTTGTATCAGCGGGTCAGGCTGGTGGTGGTGGTGTCATGGATCCATCCTGCCTTGTATCAGCGGGTCAGGCTGGTGGTGGTGGTGTCATGGATCCATCCTGCCTTGTATCAGCGGGTCAGGCTGGTGGTGCTGGTGTCATGGATCCATCCTGCCTTGTATCAGCGGGTCAGGCTGGTGGTGGTGGTGTCATGGATGCATCCTGCCTTGTATCAGCGGGTCAGGCTGGTGGTGCTGGTGTCATGGATCCATCCTGCCTTGTATCAGCGGGTCAGGCTGGTGCTGGTGGTGTCATGGATCCATCCTGCCTTGTATCAGCGGCTCAGGCTGGTGGTGGTGGTGTCATGGATCCATCCTGCCTTGTATCAGCGGGTCAGGCTGGTGCTGGTGGTGTCATGGATCCATCCTGCCTTGTATCAGCGGCTCAGGCTGGTGGTGGTGGTGTCATGGATCCATCCTGCCTTGTATCAGCGGGTCAGGCTGGTGGTGGTGGTGTCATGGATCCATCCTGCCTTGTATCAGCGGGTCAGGCTGGTGGTGGTGGTGTCATGGATCCATCCTGCCTTGTATCAGCGGGTCAGGCTGGTGGTGCTGGTGTCATGGATCCATCCTGCCTTGTATCAGCGGGTCAGGCTGGTGGTGGTGGTGTCATGGATGCATCCTGCCTTGTATCAGCGGGTCAGGCTGGTGGTGGTGTCATGGATCCATCCTGCCTTGTATCAGCGGGTCAGGCTGGTGGTGGTGGTGTCATGGATCCATCCTGCCTTGTATCAGCGGGTCAGGCTGGTGGTGCTGGTGTCATGGATCCATCCTGCCTTGTATCAGCGGGTCAGGCTGGTGGTGGTGTCATGGATCCATCCTGCCTTGTATCAGCGGCTCAGGCTGGTGGTGGTGGTGTCATGGATCCATCCTGCCTTGTATCAGCGGGTCAGGCTGGTGGTGGTGTCATGGATCCATCCTGCCTTGTATCAGCGGGTCAGGCTGGTGGTGGTGGTGTCATGGATCCATCCTGCCTTGTATCAGCGGGTCAGGCTGGTGGTGCTGGTGTCATGGATCCATCCTGCCTTGTATCAGCGGGTCAGGCTGGTGGTGGTGGTGTCATGGATCCATCCTGCCTTGTATCAGCGGCTCAGGCTGGTGGTGGTGGTGTCATGGATCCATCCTGCCTTGTATCAGCGGGTCAGGCTGGTACTGGTGGTGTCATGGATCCATCCTGCCTTGTATCAGCGGGTCAGGCTGGTGCTGGTGGTGTCATGGATCCATCCTGCCTTGTATCAGCGGCTCAGGCTGGTGGTGGTGGTGTCATGGATCCATCCTGCCTTGTATCAGCGGGTCAGGCTGGTGGTGGTGGTGTCATGGATCCATCCTGCCTTGTATCAGCGGGTCAGGCTGGTGGTGCTGGTGTCATGGATCCATCCTGCCTTGTATCAGCGGGTCAGGCTGGTGGTGGTGGTGTCATGGATGCATCCTGCCTTGTATCAGCGGGTCAGGCTGGTGGTGCTGGTGTCATGGATGCATCCTGCCTTGTATCAGCGGGTCAGGCTGGTGGTGGTGGTGTCATGGATCCATCCTGCCTTGTATCAGCGGGTCAGGCTGGTGGTGGGGGTGTCATGGATCCATCCTGCCTTGTATCAGCGGGTCAGGCTGGTGGTGCTGGTGTCATGGATGCATCCTGCCTTGTATCAGCGGGTCAGGCTGGTGGTGGTGGTGTCATGGATCCATCCTGCCTTGTATCAGCGGGTCAGGCTGGTGGTGGTGTCATGGATCCATCCTGCCTTGTATCAGCGGGTCAGGCTGGAGGTGGTGGTGTCATGGATCCATCCTGCCTTGTATCAGCGGGTCAGGCTGGTGGTGGTGGTGTCATGGATCCATCCTGCCTTGTATCAGCGGGTCAGGCTGGTGGTGGTGGTGTCATGGATCCATCCTGCCTTGTATCAGCGGGTCAGGCTGGTGGTGGTGGTGTCATGGATCCATCCTGCCTTGTATCAGCGGCTCAGGCTGGTGGTGGTGGTGTCATGGATCCATCCTGCCTTGTATCAGCGGGTCAGGCTGGTGGTGTCATGGATCCATCCTGCCTTGTATCAGCGGGTCAGGCTGGTGGTGCTGGTGTCATGGATCCAACCTGCCTTGTATCAGCGGCTCAGGCTGGTGGTGGTGGTGTCATGGATCCATCCTGCCTTGTATCAGCGGCTCAGGCTGGTGGTGGTGGTGTCATGGATCCATCCTGCCTTGTATCAGCGGCTCAGGCTGGTGGTGGTGGTGTCATGGATCCATCCTGCCTTGTATCAGCGGGTCAGGCTGGTGGTGGTGGTGTCATGGATCCATCCTGCCTTGTATCAGCGGCTCAGGCTGGTGGTGGTGGTGTCATGGATCCATCCTGCCTTGTATCAGCGGGTCAGGCTGGTGGTGCTGGTGTCATGGATCCATCCTGCCTTGTATCAGCGGGTCAGGCTGGTGGTGGTGGTGTCATGGATCCATCCTGCCTTGTATCAGCGGCTCAGGCTGGTGGTGGTGGTGTCATGGATCCATCCTGCCTTGTATCAGCGGGTCAGGCTGGTGCTGGTGTCATGGATCCATCCTGCCTTGTATCAGCGGGTCAGGCTGGTGGTGGTGGTGTCATGGATCCATCCTGCCTTGTATCAGCGGGTCAGGCTGGTGGTGGTGTCATGGATCCATCCTGCCTTGTATCAGCGGGTCAGGCTGGTGGTGGTGGTGTCATGGATCCATCCTGCCTTGTATCAGCGGCTCAGGCTGGTGGTGGTGGTGCCATGGATCCATCCTGCCTTGTATCAGCGGCTCAGGCTGGTGGTGGTGGTGCCATGGATCCATCCTGCCTTGTATCAGCGGGTCAGGCTGGTGGTGGTGGTGTCATGGATCCATCCTGCCTTGTATCAGCGGGTCAGGCTGGTGGTGGTGGTGTCATGGATCCATCCTGCCTTGTATCAGCGGGTCAGGCTGGTGGTGGTGGTGTCATGGATCCATCCTGCCTTGTATCAGCGGGTCAGGCTGGTGGTGGTGGTGTCATGCATCCATCCTGCTTTGTATCAGCGGGTCAGGCTGGTGGTGCTGGTGTCATGGATCCATCCTGCCTTGTATCAGCGGGTCAGGCTGGTGGTGGTGGTGTCATGGATCCATCCTGCCTTGTATCAGCGGCTCAGGCTGGTGGTGGTGGTGTCATGGATCCATCCTGCCTTGTATCAGCGGCTCAGGCTGGTGGTGGTGGTGTCATGGATCCATCCTGCCTTGTATCAGCGGGTCAGGCTGGTGGTGCTGGTGTCATGGATCCATCCTGCCTTGTATCAGCGGGTCAGGCTGGTGGTGGTGGTGTCATGGATCCATCCTGCCTTGTATCAGCGGCTCAGGCTGGTGGTGGTGGTGTCATGCATCCATCCTGCCTTGTATCAGCGGGTCAGGCTGGTGGTGGTGGTGTCATGGATCCATCCTGCCTTGTATCAGCGGCTCAGGCTGGTGGTGGTGGTGTCATGGATCCATCCTGCCTTGTATCAGTGGCTCAGGCTGGTGGTGGTGGTGTCATGGATCCATCCTGCCTTGTATCAGCGGCTCAGGCTGGTGGTGGTGGTGTCATGGATCCATCCTGCCTTGTATCAGCGGGTCAGGCTGGTGGTGGTGGTGTCATGGATCCATCCTGCCTTGTATCAGCGGGTCAGGCTGGTGGTGGTGGTGTCATGGATCCATCCTGCCTTGTATCAGCGGCTCAGGCTGGTGGTGCTGGTGTCATGGATCCATCCTGCCTTGTATCAGCGGGTCAGGCTGGTGGTGCTGGTGTCATGGATCCATCCTGCCTTGTATCAGCGGGTCAGGCTGGTGGTGGTGGTGTCATGGATCCATCCTGCCTTGTATCAGCGGGTCAGGCTGGTGGTGGTGGTGTCATGGATCCATCCTGCCTTGTATCAGCGGGTCAGGCCGGTGGTGGTGGTGTCATGGATCCATCCTGCCTTGTATCAGCGGGTCAGGCTGGTGGTGGTGGTGTCATGGATCCATCCTGCCTTGTATCAGCGGCTCAGGCTGGTGGTGGTGGTGTCATGGATCCATCCTGCCTTGTATCAGCGGCTCAGGCTGGTGGTGGTGGTGTCATGGATCCATCCTGCCTTGTATCAGCGGGTCAGGCTGGTGGTGGTGGTGTCATGGATCCATCCTGCCTTGTATCAGCGGGTCAGGCTGGTGGTGGTGGTGTCATGGATCCATCCTGCCTTGTATCAGCGGGTCAGGCTGGTGGTGGTGGTGCCATGGATCCATCCTGCCTTGTATCAGCGGCTCAGGCTGGTGGTGGTGGTGTCATGGATCCATCCTGCCTTGTATCAGCGGGTCAGGCTGGTGGTGGTGGTGTCATGGATCCATCCTGCCTTGTATCAGCGGGTCAGGCTGGTGGTGGTGGTGTCATGGATCCATCCTGCCTTGTATCAGCGGCTCAGGCTGGTGGTGGTGGTGTCATGGATCCATCCTGCCTTGTATCAGCGGCTCAGGCTGGTGGTGGTGGTGTCATGGATCCATCCTGCCTTGTATCAGCGGGTCAGGCTGGTGGTGGTGGTGTCATGGATCCCTCCTGCCTTGTATCAGCGGGTCAGGCTGGTGGTGGTGGTGTCATGGATCCATCCTGCCTTGTATCAGCGGGTCAGGCTGGTGGTGGTGGTGTCATGGATCCATCCTGCCTTGTATCAGCGGGTCAGGCTGGTGGTGCTGGTGTCATGGATCCATCCTGCCTTGTATCAGCGGGTCAGGCTGGTGCTGCTGGTGTCATGGATCCATCCTGCCTTGTATCAGCGGGTCAGGCTGGTGGTGGTGGTGTCATGGATCCATCCTGCCTTGTATCAGCGGCTCAGGCTGGTGGTGGTGGTGTCATGGATCCATCCTGCCTTGTATCAGCGGCTCAGGCTGGTGGTGGTGGTGTCATGGATCCATCCTGCCTTGTATCAGCGGGTCAGGCTGGTGGTGCTGGTGTCATGGATCCATCCTGCCTTGTATCAGCGGGTCAGGCTGGTGGTGGTGGTGTCATGGATCCATCCTGCCTTGTATCAGCGGCTCAGGCTGGTGGTGGTGGTGTCATGGATCCATCCTGCCTTGTATCAGCGGCTCAGGCTGGTGGTGGTGGTGTCATGGATCCATCCTGCCTTGTATCAGCGGGTCAGGCTGGTGGTGGTGGTGTCATGGATCCATCCTGCCTTGTATCAGCGGGTCAGGCTGGTGGTGGTGGTGTCATGGATCCATCCTGCCTTGTATCAGCGGGTCAGGCTGGTGGTGGTGGTGTCATGGATCCATCCTGCCTTGTATCAGCGGCTCAGGCTGGTGGTGGTGGTGTCATGGATCCATCCTGCCTTGTATCAGCGGCTCAGGCTGGTGGTGGTGTCATGGATTCATCCTGCCTTGTATCAGCGGGTCAGGCTGGTGGTGGTGGTGTCATGGATCCATCCTGCCTTGTATCAGCGGGTCAGGCTGGTGGTGCTGGTGTCATGGATCCATCCTGCCTTGTATCAGCGGCTCAGGCTGGTGGTGGTGGTGTCATGGATCCATCCTGCCTTGTATCAGCGGGTCAGGCTGGTGCTGGTGTCATGGATCCATCCTGCCTTGTATCAGCGGCTCAGGCTGGTGGTGGTGGTGTCATGGATCCATCCTGCCTTGTATCAGCGGGTCAGGCTGGTGGTGGTGGTGTCATGGATGCATCCTGCCTTGTATCAGCGGGTCAGGCTGGTGGTGGTGTCATGGATCCATCCTGCCTTGTATCAGCGGGTCAGGCTGGTGGTGGTGGTGTCATGGATCCATCCTGCCTTGTATCAGCGGCTCAGGCTGGTGGTGCTGGTGTCATGGATCCATCCTGCCTTGTATCAGCGGGTCAGGCTGGTGGTGCTGGTGTCATGGATCCATCCTGCCTTGTATCAGCGGCTCAGGCTGGTGGTGGTGGTGTCATGGATCCATCCTGCCTTGTATCAGCGGGTCAGGCTGGTGGTGGTGGTGTCATGGATCCATCCTGCCTTGTATCAGCGGGTCAGGCTGGTGGTGGTGGTGTCATGGATCCATCCTGCCTTGTATCAGCGGGTCAGGCTGGTGGTGCTGGTGTCATGGATCCATCCTGCCTTGTATCAGCGGGTCAGGCTGGTGGTGGTGGTGTCATGGATCCATCCTGCCTTGTATCAGCGGGTCAGGCTGGTGGTGGTGGTGTCATGGATCCATCCTGCCTTGTATCAGCGGGTCAGGCTGGTGGTGGTGGTGTCATGGATCCATCCTGCCTTGTATCAGCGGCTCAGGCTGGTGGTGGTGGTGTCATGGATCCATCCTGCCTTGTATCAGCGGGTCAGGCTGGTGGTGGTGGTGTCATGGATCCCTCCTGCCTTGTATCAGCGGGTCAGGCTGGTGGTGGTGGTGTCATGGATCCATCCTGCCTTGTATCAGCGGGTCAGGCTGGTGGTGGTGGTGTCATGGATCCATCCTGCCTTGTATCAGCGGGTCAGGCTGGTGGTGCTGGTGTCATGGATCCATCCTGCCTTGTATCAGCGGGTCAGGCTGGTGCTGCTGGTGTCATGGATCCATCCTGCCTTGTATCAGCGGGTCAGGCTGGTGGTGGTGGTGTCATGGATCCATCCTGCCTTGTATCAGCGGCTCAGGCTGGTGGTGGTGGTGTCATGGATCCATCCTGCCTTGTATCAGCGGCTCAGGCTGGTGGTGGTGGTGTCATGGATCCATCCTGCCTTGTATCAGCGGGTCAGGCTGGTGGTGCTGGTGTCATGGATCCATCCTGCCTTGTATCAGCGGGTCAGGCTGGTGGTGGTGGTGTCATGGATCCATCCTGCCTTGTATCAGCGGCTCAGGCTGGTGGTGGTGGTGTCATGGATCCATCCTGCCTTGTATCAGCGGCTCAGGCTGGTGGTGGTGGTGTCATGGATCCATCCTGCCTTGTATCAGCGGGTCAGGCTGGTGGTGGTGGTGTCATGGATCCATCCTGCCTTGTATCAGCGGGTCAGGCTGGTGGTGGTGGTGTCATGGATCCATCCTGCCTTGTATCAGCGGGTCAGGCTGGTGGTGGTGGTGTCATGGATCCATCCTGCCTTGTATCAGCGGCTCAGGCTGGTGGTGGTGGTGTCATGGATCCATCCTGCCTTGTATCAGCGGCTCAGGCTGGTGGTGGTGTCATGGATTCATCCTGCCTTGTATCAGCGGGTCAGGCTGGTGGTGGTGGTGTCATGGATCCATCCTGCCTTGTATCAGCGGGTCAGGCTGGTGGTGGTGGTGTCATGGATCCATCCTGCCTTGTATCAGCGGCTCAGGCTGGTGGTGCTGGTGTCATGGATCCATCCTGCCTTGTATCAGCGGGTCAGGCTGGTGGTGCTGGTGTCATGGATCCATCCTGCCTTGTATCAGCGGCTCAGGCTGGTGGTGGTGGTGTCATGGATCCATCCTGCCTTGTATCAGCGGGTCAGGCTGGTGGTGGTGGTGTCATGGATCCATCCTGCCTTGTATCAGCGGCTCAGGCTGGTGGTGGTGGTGTCATGGATCCATCCTGCCTTGTATCAGCGGCTCAGGCTGGTGGTGCTGGTGTCATGGATCCATCCTGCCTTGTATCAGCGGGTCAGGCTGGTGGTGGTGGTGTCATGGATCCATCCTGCCTTGTATCAGCGGCTCAGGCTGGTGGTGGTGGTGTCATGGATCCATCCTGCCTTGTATCAGCGGGTCAGGCTGGTGGTGGTGGTGTCATGGATCCATCCTGCCTTGTATCAGCGGCTCAGGCTGGTGGTGCTGGTGTCATGGATCCATCCTGTCTTGTATCAGCGGGTCAGGCTGGTGGTGGTGGTGTCATGGATCCATCCTGCCTTGTATCAGCGGGTCAGGCTGGTGGTGGTGGTGTCATGGATCCATCCTGCCTTGTATCAGCGGCTCAGGCTGGTGGTGGTGGTGTCATGGATCCATCCTGCCTTGTATCAGCGGGTCAGGCTGGTGGTGGTGGTGTCATGGATCCATCCTGCCTTGTATCAGCGGGTCAGGCTGGTGGTGCTGGTGTCATGGATCCATCCTGCCTTGTATCAGCGGCTCAGGCTGGTGGTGGTGGTGTCATGGATCCATCCTGCCTTGTATCAGCGGGTCAGGCTGGTGGTGGTGGTGTCATGGATCCATCCTGCCTTGTATCAGCGGGTCAGGCTGGTGGTGGTGGTGTCATGCATCCATCCTGCCTTGTATCAGCGGGTCAGGCTGGTGGTGCTGGTGTCATGGATCCATCCTGCCTTGTATCAGCGGGTCAGGCTGGTGGTGCTGGTGTCATGGATCCATCCTGCCTTGTATCAGCGGCTCAGGCTGGTGGTGGTGGTGTCATGGATCCATCCTGCCTTGTATCAGCGGGTCAGGCTGGTGGTGGTGGTGTCATGGATCCATCCTGCCTTGTATCAGCGGGTCAGGCTGGTGGTGGTGGTGTCATGGATCCATCCTGCCTTGTATCAGCGGCTCAGGCTGGTGGTGGTGGTGTCATGGATCCATCCTGCCTTGTATCAGCGGCTCAGGCTGGTGGTGGTGGTGTCATGGATCCATCCTGCCTTGTATTAGCGGGTCAGGCTGGTGGTGGTGGTGTCATGGATCCATCCTGCCTTGTATCAGCGGGTCAGGCTGGTGGTGGTGGTGTCATGGATCCATCCTGCCTTGTATCAGCGGGTCAGGCTGGTGGTGGTGGTGTCATGGATCCATCCTGCCTTGTATCAGCGGGTCAGGCTGGTGGTGGTGGTGTCATGGATCCATCCTGCCTTGTATCAGCGGGTCAGGCTGGTGGTGGTGGTGTCATGGTGTCTTTGGGCCCCTTGGTAACGCCACAGCCTACCTGAGTATTGTTGCTGCCCATGTCCATCCCTTTATGAGCACAATGTACCCTGTAACATCTGATGGCTACTTTCAGCAGGATAATGCGCCAGGTCATAAAGCTGGAAGCATCTCACACTGGTTTCTTGAACATGACAATGAGGTCACTGGACACAAATGGCCTCCACAGTCACCAGATCTCAATCCAATAGAGCATCTTTGGGATGTGGTGGAACGGGAGATTCGCATCATGGATGTGCAGCCGACAAATCTGCGGCAACTGTGTGATGCCATCATGTCAATATGGAGCAAAATCTCTGAGGAGCTTCCAGCACCTTGTTGTATCTATGCCACGAAGAATTGAGGCAGTTCTGAAGGCAAAAGGGGGTCCAACCCGTTACTAGCAGGGTGTACCTAATAAAGTGGCCGGTGAGTGTACATCTCCCTGTACTGATCCAAACCCGTGCTCTGACCAGTACCGGCCCAGCCACCAGGGGCTATGCTCTTACCAGGGCCTGCACTCCCACCCACACACAAGGTCCAATCAACAAATCAGAGTCTGAGTATTTCAGGTGTGTGGGGGGGGGGGGGGACGGCGCCACCTGGAGGAACTGCAAACCCGGAGACGCGCAGCTCCGTCATGTTTTCCTGTTTCCATAGTAAGAGATGGCGGTGGAGCCCGAGGGCAGAGTCATGGTGCTCCGCCCAGGGGAGGGGTTTAATGTTGCAGCGAGTAGAGTACAGAACATTTTTTGGAATTTTTTAGTAAATTTGGGACATAAATGTGTTAAATGTGGCGCCATAGACTTTAGGGAGCAGCTTTTTTTTCAATTAATATTTATCTTTATTCAGATTTTTTTTCTTAATTTACAATTTTAGGTGGAATTTTTTTCTCCGGGGCAAATTCTTTTACCAGTTTACTTTTTAATTAAAGTTTTTTTTTCCTAATATTACAAGAAATCTCTCAGGGATAATTTGTGACATCAGAGCCAATCATTCATGTGCTACAAACCCCTGGGGCGGAGAACAGGGGCAGGGGCTAGTTTTATTCTTCATGCCCCTTGAGAAAAATATTCACAATTTCAAAAAATCCAAAAGGGGCGTGTCTTCTAACAAATGGGGGCGTGTATTAACAAAAGGCATCTAAACCACACCCCTCAAGATTTGATGAAAATTTCAATGTTGTATTGTTGTGATGATAGTAGCATTGGTGCAGGTAATCACTGGTCTCATTGTGCCGTCCCTGTAGGCATTATCATTGAGGCCAGTGATTGGCTGCAGAGATCACATGTGCTTATTTCACGTCCCAAGTGGGACAACGAATGGGCACTAGGGTCAGAAGATGACATACATATATACATATCACATATACATACTATACATATCACACCGGGGACGTACACTTTTCAGGCGGATGTTCATTATATACATTATGAAGCGCGGTGTGGGATTCTCAGCACTATATACATTATGGAGCAAGGTGTGGGATCCTCAGCACTATATACATTATGGAGCAAGGTGTGGGATTCCCAGCACTATCTACATTATGGAGCAAGGTGTGGGATTCCCAGCACTATATACATTATTAAGCAAGGTGTGGGATTCTCAGCACTATATACATTATGAAGCAAGGTGTGGGATTCCCAGCACTATTTACATTATGGAGCACGGTGTGGGATTCCCAGCACTATATACATTATGAAGCCAGGTGTGGGATTCTCAGCACTATATACATTATGAAGCCAGGTGGGGGATTCTCAGTACTATATACATTATGAAGCCAGGTGTGGGATTCTCTGTACGATATACATTATGGAGCCAGGTGTGGGATTCTCAGTCCTATATAAATTATGGAGCAAGGTATGGGATTCTCAGTACTATATACATTATGGAGCAAGGTGTGGGATTCTCAGCACTATATACATTATGGAGCAAGGTGTTGAATTCTCAGCACTATATACATTATGAAGCCAGGTGTGGGATTCTCAGCACTATATACATTATGAAGCCAGGTGGAGGATTCTCAGTCCTATATACATTATGGAGCAAGGTGTGGGATTCTCAGTACTATATACATTATGGAGCAAGGTGTGGGATTCTCAGTACTATATATACTATGAAGTGCGGTTTGTGGGATTGTCAGTACTATATACATTATGAAGCCAGGTGTGGGATTCTCAGTACTATATACATTATGGAGCCAGGTGTGGGATTCTCAGCACTATATACATTATGAAGCAAGGTGTGGGATTCTCAGCACTATATACATTATGAAGCCAGGTGTGGGATTGTCAGGAGTATATACATTATGAAGCCAGGTGTGGGATTTTCAACAATATATTCATTATGAAGCAAGCTGTGGGATTCTCAGCACTATATACATTATGAAGCGTGGTGTGGGATTGTCAGGACTATATACATTATGAAGCGTGGTGTGGGATACTCAGCACTATATACATTATGAAGCAAGGTGTGGGATTCTCAGCACTATATATACTATGAAGTGCGGTGTGTGGGATTGTCAGTACTATATACATTATGAAGCAAGGTGTGGGATTCCCAGCACTATATACTTTATGGAGCAAGGTGTGGGATTCTCAGCACTATATACATTATGAAGCAAGGTGTGGGATTCTCAGCACTATATACATTATGGGGCAATGTGTGGGATTCTCAGCACTATATACATTATGAAGCAATGTGTGGTATTCACAGCACTATATACACTATTAAGCAAGGTGTGGGATGTTTAGCAATATATACATTATGAAGCAAGGTGTGGGATTCTAAGCACTATATACATTATGGAGCCAGGTGTGGGATTCTCAGTCCTATATACATTATGGAGCAAGGCATGGGATTCTCAGTACTATATACATTATGGAGCAAGGTGGGGGATTCTCAGTACTATATACATTATGAAGCCAGGTGTGGGATTCTCAGTACTATATACATTATGGAGCAAGGTGTGGGATTCTCAGTACTATATACATTATGGAGCAAGGTGTGGGATTCCCAGCACTATATACATTATGGAACAAGGTGTGGGATTCTCAGCACTATATACATTATGAAGCCAGGTGTGGGATTGTCAGGAGTATATACATTATGAAGCCAGGTGGGGGATTTTCAACAATATATTCATTATGAAGCAAGCTGTGGGATTCTCAGCACTATATACATTATGAAGCGTGGTGTGGGATTGTCAGGACTATATACATTAAGAAGCAAGCTGTGGGATACTCAGCACTATATACATTATGAAGTGCGGTGTGGGATTCTCAGCACTATATACATTATGAAGCGTGGTGTGGGATTGTCAGTACTATACACATTATGAAGCAAGGTGTGGGATTCCCAGCACTATATACATTATGGAGCAAGGTGTGGGATTCTCAGCACTATGTACATTATGAAGCAAGGTGTGGGATTCTCAGCACTATATACATTATGGAGCAATGTGTGGTATTCGCAGCACTATATACACTATTAAGCAAGGTGTGGGATGTTTAGCAATATATACATTATGGAGCAAGGTGTGGGATTCTCAGCACTATATACATTATGGAGCAAGGTGTGGGATTCTCAGCACTATATACATTATGGAGCAATGTGTGGGATTCTCAGCACTATATACATTATGAAGCAATGTGTGGTATTCGCAGCACTATATACACTATTAAGCAAGGTGTGGCATGTTTAGCAATATATACATTATGGAGCCAGGTGTGGGATTCTCAGCACTATATACATTATGGAGCCAGGTGTGGGATTCTCAGCACTATATACATTATGGAGCAATGTGTGGGATTCTCAGCACTATATACATTATGGAGCATGGTGTGGGATTCTCAGCACTATATACATTATGGAGCAATGTGTGGGATTCCCAGCACTATATACATTATGGAGCATGGTGTGGGATTCTCAGCACTATATACATTATGAAGCAATGTGTGGGATTCTCAGCACTATATACATTATGAAGCAATGTGTGGGATTCTCAGCACTATATACATTATGAAGCAATGTGTGGGATTCTCAGCACTATATACATTATGAAGCAAGGTGTGGGATTCCCAGCACTATATACATTATGGAGCATGGTGTGGGATTCTCAGCACTATATACATTATGGAGCCAGGTGTGGGATTCTCAGCACTATATACATTATGAAGCAATGTGTGGGATTCTCAGCACTATATACACTATTAAGCAAGGTGTGGGATGTTTAGCAATATATACATTATGGAGCAAGGTGTGGGATTCTCAGCACTATATACATTATGGAGCAAGGTGTGGGATTCTCAGCACTGGCTGCAGCATACATGATGCAGTGAGATGGCCCGTCCATCATCCTGCCAGACAGATAAAGGACACAAATACAGTGAGCGCTCACATTAGCGGAAATGTTCGGGATGTCTGCTGCAGGAGCGGAGACATGAGGGTTGTGTCAGGGAGGAATGCAGCACTAAAAATACACGGCACACGAGACCGCCATGCCTCACCTCGTACCGCCATGTCACGTCTTAGAGCTGTGACTCATATCCAGAGAGAGTCATACTGCAGCCCCTGTGCAATGAGAGTAGAGTCGGGCCCCATGACTGCTTGGCCCCAGGGCAGCTGCTATACTAATCATGTGGGCTATAGTGCACGGCTACTATTCAAACCAGTGAGACACCGGAGCCTGTTCAGAGTAGCCCAAAGAACCTCCCATTTTGGGTTCATTTGCATAGACCCAACCCCTGAGGAACAGTTCTATATATCCTTCTTGTACAAAGCATTGAAAGCAGCTGGATGAGTATCCCCCATTACATGTAGTCACGCCCCTCACCCGAGTGACCCCACCCACTTTGTGTCACCTCTCCCCCCGGGTTAGGACATGCCCGAATTTGCTTGGACTGTCCCTGAACCCTACTCACTGGATGTAGTCCAAAACATTGTCTTTTGGCCTCCTAGCGCTCTAGTATTCAATGGGCGATCCTTGGCTAGAGCAGACTTCTTAGCTCCACCCACTTGACAATAGACTTCCTAATCAGCATGTTGGCTGCCAAAATTATAGGCACTGATTGCTCTGGAAAGGTGATGGCCAGAGGAAAAATCCCAACTGCGTGTGAATCCTTTAAGCGACACCTATTAAAGGTGAAGGCGGTGGAGGTCCCCTTTAAGTGCTTCATGCTGATCCTTACACTACATGACAGTCTATTGTTCCCTGTGATCAGCCGCTTTGTGCTGCAGATGTTTATGTAGTCCTGGGTGACGCCAGGTATTATCCTCGCCTTCGCTCCGTGACATTGTTTGCATTTCTCCCATTGATGAGGACAATGAATGTGAATTATATCAGCTCATTCATATAAACTATTCTCATATTTAGGCAATAATAGGATTATTTCTAAGGTGACAAGTCTTATATAAAAGATCTGGGATGCTCTAGTATTATCAGAGAATGACAGCACAGAGCGCCCCCTGTGTCTCAGGAGGACTCAGGCTATAACTGCATGCAATGCCTTGTATCCCCTGTGGGGGGCGCTCTAGTTCAGTGTAATTCTTGCTGCTCAATGCTGGGGATCTTATAGCAGGACACCCTGAGATGAGCAGATTTTTAGGAGACCCCATTTGACCAGCGAAGACACTTAGACAAGCAATGGGGGGGGGGGACACAATTTTTGCTGACCCTCACACAGATAGGGGGCAGATATATTATCTCGTGGTATCGATTGGGGGATCTTGGAGTTAAGTGGTGCCGCTGGTACTGGGTTCATTGGTCCACATGCTCTTCCTCATTGGGGTCTTTGGTGGTCCCCGGTGGTCCGTTGGGCTCATGCTGGTGTCCGCCTGACCAGTGCTGATCCACTGGCCTCCTGGAGATGCAGGCGCACGGTTGGTTGGTCGGTTACAAACTGTTAGCGGTCAGTGATGGCAGCAGAAGAGCAGGAAGGAAGACCAAGGGGGACCACCGACTAATATAAGGCACCAGAGGTCATGGAGGGAGGTTAGTACCATCAGAACCTCTTCATTAAGACCCAAATCATGACCTCCTGAGACATAACTGCTGGGCCACAGTGCAAAATCTGTAGCGAGTCCCTGACTGTAATGTACTGGTACTGGTCTCTTTATACGGGTTCCCTAAGACCCCGGTGTGACCCCCCCCCCCTCTGAAGACCCCGGTGTGACCCCCCCCCCCCCTCTGAAGACCCAGGTGTGACCCCCCCCCCCCCTCTGAAGACCCAGGTGTGACCCCCCCCCCCCCCCCCTCTGAAGACCCCGGTGATCTTCTTCTCCTTCCACCATCGATAATATGTAGACCAAACAGCAAATGAATTTGTTGAATCCGAGTCCGAGGGTCCGGAGGGAAACATTAGGCCATTGATATCCGCTAATTATTTCAGCTGAAATAGAAGAAGTTTGGGAAACTTTCCCCCGTTGCTATTTATGGACAGAACAGAGGAGAAGGACATCGATAACCCAGAGCTGAAGAGTTTGGAGGAAACCGCAGCTGCCGAAGCACAAGAGTCTCAGGGGGTCCGAGTACTACAAGCCCCAGCGTGCGGAGGTCATTGCTGAGGCCCGGGTGCTCTTTAGGGAGCAGCCATTGGAATCAGGGCCCCTCATGTGTAAATAGAGGGGGGTCCTTAGTGGTAACCCCCTGTTACCTCCGTTTTCCATAAAATATTTCATGGAGGTTTCTTACAAGTCCCCTCATTACACACAGTAAATACCCGCTAGCCGTACACCGCAGCAGTACCAGGTAAGTGGTAGAGCAGCAGAAAGAACTGCTACAGGACAGCCCCTTAAAAAACATTGGGGCTCATTTACTAAGGGTCCGAACGCTGCACTTTCGTCGGGTTTCCCAAATATTTCTGCTTTGTGCTGAATTGCCCCGGGATTTTGGCGCACGCGATCGGATTGTGGTGCATCGGCGCCGGCTTGCACGCGACAGTAATCGGGGGGCGTGGCCGATTGCACAAACCACGGAATTTAAAAAAGGATTTGTGTCGCAAGATCAAGCACTTACATGCACCAGGAAGAAGAAGGTGAACTCCGGCGGACCTCGGGGCAGCAGCGACACCTGGTGGATATCGGGCGCACGGACCTTAGTGAATCCCGGCAGAACCAGAATCAGCGTCGGACAACGCACCGCGGGATCGCAACTGCACCAGGTAAGTTAATGTGCCCCAATGTATCAGTGCAGTGATCACATGATCGAAGCTGATCCATCTCCACCCACTAGTACATTATGTTATAGTGGCCACTAGAGGTCAGGTGTGGAATTACAGGACAATGTTATTACATAATTACAGCTTGTAACATATGGAGGGATATATATATACCACAGCTTATTGAATCCCTATCATGTCCCTGTATCTATGGACAGGTCTGCTGCCTGTTGTGATGAAGTAGCAGACAATACTGAACTATAACCCCCATTATACCCGGCCTGGGAGATGCTGGTAGTAGTAGTCCCTCTCCAGTCACTTTCTCTTCTCGTCCCATTCATGACCTCCAGGGATATTTCAGGAGACAAAGAGGTTGTTTGCTATTTCTGTCTTTGTTTTGCTGCAGTTTTGTTACAGTATTTTTTAGCTTTTTCTAGAACTTTGATGCTTTAGCGACAACATTATTTATGCCTTAGAATTCCCTAAATATCTTGGGATTCGGAAGCGGATGTGAACGGCAGAAATTTACCATTAACCCCTAAATGTCACTGGGGCTGTACATCGCTTCCTCCAGCTAGTCATTCACTCCTGTGCAACTGAATGCACGCTATTGTTCCCTGTTATCAGCTGTATTAGACTGACTGCGGTGACAGATGTTTTACATATCTCAGGACACATCATCAAGGCTTTAGACAGGTAGATCCGATCATGTGATCCTTTAAGTTTGTGGATCAGGTCTAGGAATCCTTTAAGTAAACCAATCAGGTTTATAGGTCCTTTAAGAAGGGGGATCAGATCCAATTGTCTACTGTCCCTTAAAGCTGATGAATTAGATGTAAAGCTCCTTTAAGCAGCCAGATTTAGTCTAGTAGTACTTACAAGCTGTAGTCGTCCTTTAAGCCGAAGAATCACTTAAGGTCCTTTACGGTGATAGGTCAGGTCTAGTGATCTCTTAAAGGACATCTACCACCAGGATGAAGGATTGTAAACCAAGCACACTGACATACTGGTGTGTGCTCCCTCTGGCAGGATCTGCTCTTCTTTAAGCTTCTTATTCCCTGTTTTTTTTTTACAAAAAAAGGCTTTTAAAATTATGCAAATGGACCTAAGGAGCTCCAGGCTCCATAGGTGTCAATGGAGCCTGGAGACCCTAAGGCTCATTTGCATAAGAAGAGCAGACCCTGCCAGAGGGGGCACACACCAGTATGTCAGTGTGCTTGGTTTACAATCCTTCACCCTGGTGGTAGATGTCCTTTAAGCAGGTGGACCCTTTAAGTAAATGTATCATGTTTAAGCATAATAAATCAGGTCCGGAACTACCCTAAGAAGATGGACCAGATCTAGTGATCTTCTAAGAAGGTGATTTATGTCTACAACTACCTTGAGAATATGGACCAGACCTAGTGGTCCATCAAGCAGGTGGATCAGGTCTAGAACTTCCTTAAGAAGATGAACCTGATCTAGTGGTCTTCTAGGAAGATGATTTATGTCTACACCAACCGTAAGAAGATGGACCAGATGTAATGGTCCTCCAAGCAGGTGGATGAGGTCTAGAACTACCTTAAGAAGATGAACCAGATGTAATGGTCCTCCAAGCAGGTGGATGAGGTCTAGAACTACCTTAAGAAGATGAAGGAGATATGGTGGTCATCTCAGAAGATGGATCACGTCTAGAACTACCTTAGGAAGGGAGACCGGATATTGTTAGAGTTAGATATGGTCTAGAACTACCTTAAGAGTTTGGACTAGATCTAATGGTCATTGGATATGGTGGATGAGGTCTACCATTACCTTGAGAAATTGGATCACATCTACTGGTCCTCCAAGTAGATGGATTAGATCTAGCATTATTTAAGACGATGGACCAGATCTTTTCTAGAAGGGAAGACATATGTAGTCATAGTAGGTGGATCATAAGAAGAACTAGGTGTAGACCCTGGACCAGATCCTCTAAAGAGGTGAACGAGGACAACCGAGGATCCTGATCTCTTACCTCTGGAGTGTGGAGCTTTTATTAAGTCTTGTAATGTCTTTTAGCAATGTCTCCTGCATACATCCCCGGGCTCTACAAGGTGTCTTCCACCCAATAAAGTCACTTTGATGGGTGCTGGGGCTGCTCTTTAGTAAACAAACATGTGATTTAATGGGCCCTGTGCTGTGTAATTGACTTTGACAATGGATTTCCCGAGGGGACCTGACGGGATGCTGCTGGGCAGAGCGAGGGAGACGAGGAGGAGGGAGGCTGAGCTTGGGAGAGCAGGTTTTTTAGAGGCGTGGGAGAGACAGCCTCCGATCACTGCCTCACTGGGATGTCGCGCTCTTGTGTCTTACAGACTTCACATGCGGAGACTCCAAGGCTGGAGAAAGTTTACATGACACCATGAAGGAGAATGACAAGTACCATGTCACGTCCGACCAGGAGAAGGGCATCCACATCATCAACATCAAGGCCATCGAGGACATCGGCTACATCCAGCCGGACGCCCTGGTAAGTGCCTTATGTAACATATGTCACCGGCACATTATACATCGTATCCACCGGGAGCCGGATACAGGATCCGCAGCTGGAGAGCGCCACCTTAGGGGATCGCAGTCTGCAAAACTTTTTAACCCCTTCAAGTTGGTGTCATGTAGCAGAGTTTAATGTGTCACCTGCCGAATTTACCATCTTATATTCTGTCTATACGGCTGCATCTACTGATAGATCCGTATAGGGACTCTCTTCTATTCTAGTCCTGGTATAGGGACTCTCTTCTATTATAGACCTGGTATAGGGACTCTCTTCTATTCTAGACCTGGTATAGGGACTCTCTTCTATTCTAGACCTGGTATAGGGACTCTCTTCTGTTATAGACTTGGTATAGGGACTCTCTTCTATTATAGACTTGGTATAGGGACTCTCTTCTATTATAGACTTGGTATAGGGACTCTCTTCTATTATAGACTTGGTATAGGGACTCTCTTCTATTCTAGACCTGGTATAGGGACTCTCTTCTATTATAGACCTGGTATAGGGACTCTCTTCTATTATAGACCTGGTATAGGGACTGTCTTCTATTATAGACCTGGTATAGGGACTCTCTTCTATTCTAGACCTGGTATAGGGACTCTCTTCTATTCTAGACCCGGTATAGGGACTCTCTTCTATTATAGACCCGGTATAGGGACTGTCTTCTATTATAGACCTGGTGTAGGGACTCTCTTCTATTCTAGACCTGGTATAGGGACTCTCTTTTATTATAGACCTGGTATAGGGACTCTCTTCTATTATAGACTTGGTATAGGGACTCTCTTCTATTATAGACTTGGTATAGGGACTCTCTTCTATTATAGACCTGGTATAGGGACTCTCTTCTATTCTAGACCTGGTATAGGGACTCTCTTCTATTATAGACCTGGTATAGGGACTCTCTTCTATTATAGACCTGGTATAGGGACTCTCTTCTATTCTAGACCTGGTATAGGGACTCTCTTCTATTCTAGACCTGGTGTAGGGACTCTCTTCTATTATAGACCTGGTATAGGGACTCTCTTCTATTCTAGACCTGGTATAGGGACTCTCTTCTATTATAGACCCGGTATAGGGACTGTCTTCTATTATAGACCTGGTGTAGGGACTCTCTTCTATTCTAGACCTGGTATAGGGACTCTCTTTTATTATAGACCTGGTATAGGGACTCTCTTCTATTATAGACCTGGTATAGGGACTCTCTTCTATTATAGACCTGGTGTAGGGACTCTCTTCTATTATAGACCTGGTGTAGGGACTCTCTTCTATTATAGACCTGGTATAGGGACTCTCTTCTATTATACACCTGGTATAGGGACTCTCTTCTGTTATAGACCTGGTATAGGGACTGTCTTCTATTATAGACCTGGTGTAGGGACTCTCTTCTATTATAGACCTGGTGTAGGGACTGTCTTCTATTATAGACCTGGTATAGGGACTCTCTTCTATTATAGTCCTGGTATAGGGACTCTCTTCTGTTGTAGACCTGGTATAGGGACTGTCTTCTATTATAGACCTGGTATAGGGACTCTCTTCTATTATAGACCTGGTGTAGGGACTCTCTTCTATTATAGACCTGGTATAGGGACTCTCTTCTATTATAGACTTGGTATAGGGACTCTCTTCTATTATAGACCTGGTGTAGGGACTCTCTTCTATTATAGACCTGGTATAGGGACTCTCTTCTATTATAGACTTGGTATAGGGACTCTCTTCTATTATAGACTTGGTATAGGGACTCTCTTCTATTATAGACCTGGTATAGGGACTCTCTTCTATTCTAGACCTGGTATAGGGACTCTCTTCTATTATAGACCTGGTATAGGGACTCTCTTCTATTATAGACCTGGTATAGGGACTCTCTTCTATTCTAGACCTGGTATAGGGACTCTCTTCTATTCTAGACCTGGTATAGGGACTCTCTTCTATTATAGACCCGGTATAGGGACTGTCTTCTATTATAGACCTGGTGTAGGGACTCTCTTCTATTCTAGACCTGGTATAGGGACTCTCTTTTATTATAGACCTGGTATAGGGACTCTCTTCTATTATAGACCTGGTATAGGGACTCTCTTCTATTATAGACCTGGTGTAGGGACTCTCTTCTATTATAGACCTGGTGTAGGGACTCTCTTCTATTATAGACCTGGTATAGGGACTCTCTTCTATTATACACCTGGTATAGGGACTCTCATCTGTTATAGACCTGGTATAGGGACTGTCTTCTATTATAGACCTGGTGTAGGGACTCTCTTCTATTATAGACCTGGTGTAGGGACTCTCTTCTATTATAGACCTGGTATAGGGACTCTCTTCTGTTATAGACCTGGTATAGGGACTGTCTTCTATTATAGACCTGGTATAGGGACTCTCTTCTATTATAGTCCTGGTATAGGGACTCTCTTCTGTTGTAGACCTGGTATAGGGACTCTCTTCTATTATAGACCTGGTATAGGGACTCTCTTCTATTTTAGACCTGGTATAGGGACTCTCTTCTATTATAGACCTGGTATAGGGACTGTCTTCTATTATAGACCTGGTATAGGGACTCTCTTCTATTATAGACCTGGTGTAGGGACTCTCTTCTATTATAGACCTGGTATAGGGACTCTCTTCTATTTTAGACCCGGTATAGGGACTGTCTTCTATTATAGACCTGGTGTAGGGACTCTCTTCTATTTTAGACCTGGTATAGGGACTCTCTTCTCTTATAGACCTGGTATAGGGACTCTCTTCTATTATAGACCTGGTATAGGGACTCTCTTCTATTATAGACCTGGTATAGGGACTCTCTTCTATTATAGACCTGGTATAGGGACTCTCTTCTATTATAGACCTGGTATAGGGACTCTCTTCTATTATAGACCTGGTATAGGGACTCTCTTCTATTATAGACCTGGTATAGGGACCGATGATAACATAGATGACCCAGTATATAACCATGTGCCCTATAGCAATCTCAGTCCAGTCTTCTGTTATACAAGACGGAAGAGGGCGAGTTCTGGAAGGGGTTAATGATGTCTCTTAGACAATCCCTACATTCCCTGCTGTGCAGAGGACCCCCCAAAATAGACAATGTCCTCGCTAGCGGAAACTAATAATCTGGTTATCACTCGCCGGCTGTTGTCCTCTCCACTGCCAGAAAGTTTGCATTGACTTTCAGTGTTGGATCCAGGAGGAGAGACCCCCCGGGGTGCAGGAGCCTCCGCAGGATTAAGGACCATTGTGGAGTCAATGGAATATTATCCTGTAGGTTGGACAGAGCCCCTGGATCAAAAATAGTGTCCTTTAAAGGGGCATCACAAGAATTTTATTCAATTTTCAGCAGAGCGGATAAGTCTATTAAAGGGAAAGTCTAACTCACTTTCTAATCGACCCTCCATTCCTGCACTGCGGGTCTGGGGCTCCAGTGGCTTCTGGTCCATGTCGAACCATAAGTGATGATGTCAGGGGTTGGATTAACCATTAATTCTTCGTGTCAGGGGCCAGTGGAACGCAGCCTTCATAGCTCTGGACTCCAGCACATGTACTTGGGAGCTCAGCTGTCAGAGAAGGAGGCTAGCCTGCGCTGGAGGACCTGCACCCGAGGACATGCAACCTGCGCTGGAGGACCTGCACCCGAGGACATGCACCCTGCACTGGAGGACGTGATCCCTGGGCTGCAGGACATGCACCCTCCACTGTGGGGGACATGTACTCTGCGCTAGAGGACATGTATGCTGTAATAAAGAACATGCGCCGTGCGCTGGAGGACCTGCGCCCTTGACTGCAGGACATGTACACTGCGCTGGAGGACCTGAACCCTGCGCTGGAGGTTATGCACCCTCCGCTGGGGGACATGTACCCTGCACTGAAGGACCTGCACCCCTGCTGTGGGGGACGTGTACTCTGCACTAGAGGACATGTCTGTTGCGCTGGAGGACCTGCATCCTGCTGTGGGGGACATGTACGCCGCACTATGGGACCTGCACCCTGCACCAGAGGACCAGAGCACCCTGCTGTAGGAAACATCTCGTCTGCACTCTTGGACGTGTATCTTGTAATGAAAGTCCTGCCCCTGTGCTGGGGGACATCTGCCATGAAACAATAGACGTGGACCTTGATCTGGTGGACATGGAGTCCTGCACCTCGCCCTAGAGGTCCGGCAGCCTGCACTAAAGGTCCTGCACCCGAGGTCCTGCAGCCTGCCCCCTGCACTCGAGGTCCGGCACCCTGCACTAGAGGTCCTGCACCCTGCCCCCTGCACTAGTGGTCTGGCACTCTGCACCAGAGGTCCTGCACCCTGCACTAGAGGTCCTGCACCCTGCACTACAGGTGCGGCAGATGCCCAACTCCCTCCTCTGTACTTCTCTGTGGAGCTCCAGTGCAAGTCATTGTCCCAGCCTGGGGTACATGAAGTAGAAGGTGGAGGACAGAGCTGTAGCATCTTGCAGGGAAGAGTAGATAATATCTGTGTCTTGGTATCTACGGGGAGACCTGGGCAGGTACGAGGAGAATATACATAGCAGTGCTACAAGGAAATGGTCTGATCGGCCCCTTTAAGGCTGGAACCACAAATAAAATCTTTGAAGCAATTTTTTAGCCACAAATGTTCCCATCAGGGAGGAGACGTCTGTGCAGGTGAATCACACCGGACTCTGGGGCTGAGCTCCTGCTGCTTTCTCTTGTGTCAATATGTGCAGGTGTATCTTGTGTCCTCCCCCTCCCGCCAGTCTACGCTCCGCGCGGTGTAGTCACACAGTGTATTGTTAGCAAATGGGTCTGGGACTATTGAGGAGGAGACAGAGTGTTCTGTACTGGGTGTGTAAATAGGTTTGCAAGTAGTAATATGCACAAAGGGAACCTGCCAGCAGGAGTGACCATACCTAGTGCAACCAGTGCTACCTATTGTCCCTGGAGACATTTGTGTATGTTGTTAGTAGCAGCAGGACTGTGATATATGGATTTATATTGCATAAATATACATGCAGGATCGTAGCTTCTCCAAGTGCACTGGGGGAGGGTCCTCACACTGCTGTGCACTTAGACCTGTGTATTGAACTGCTCCACAGGTAATCTCTTAGATCTTTCAGTGACTGCTGTAGTATCCAACCAGAAGCCCTGCCACAGAGGACTGTGGAGCAGTGCATTGCAGAGAGCACAGAGCACAGCAGTGTGAGCAACTACAATCCTAGAAGATAGATCCATATTTCACAAAGGTCTGATAAGAAAGATAAAACTTTAGTGACCTGCAGTGACCACTAGAGGGAGCTCAGGGGGATTCATGAAGGAATGGGCGCCCCCTGCAGACTGCACAGGACACTGCACATAGTACAGACCGCACTGTCCTTAGTAAATGAGCCCCATATTCTATGAGCACATAACATATAGCCAGAAATATCCGCACAACATCCAGAAATAGCCGAGAGCGTTACGTAATCATCATGTAATGAGGCAGCAGGGTGTCATACTCACCTCTTCTTAAAGGGGAAGTCCTCTTCTCACGCCCACATATACTGGGCCACCTACAGACCCCATGACAGGACCCTGGAATCCGTAATGTCGGTGGGTGCGGGTGCATGGTGTGAATACACCCTTCACTCTCTAGGGGGCGCCTGGAGCTCTGCGGGTGGAGTCCCGGGTTTATCAGCAGGTGAAGTTTAATTATCCAGGGGCGTCAGCTTCTCCTCCAGCCTTACCTGTCCCGGGAGCGGAGGGCCATGGCCTCTATAGAGGCCGACCTGTGCGTCTACGAGTCTCCAGCGCCCCCAGCGCCAAAACCTCTCGGGCTGCCCAAACACATTGGATTGTTACAAGTAAGTCCCTCTCTCTGTGTATACACTGGGACGTGGAATGCTGCCAGACCCCCACATCCCGGCCCCCGGGGGCCTCCCGCATACAGACTATAGAGATCTGCAGATACGACTTCCATGCCGGATTCTTATGGCAGATTTCAGTAAAATCTGCTGCACTCACTTTCCTGCGGGTCAGCGCCAGCACTGGGGGTATAGTCGGACCTGACATGTAGGGGGTCTCTCATAAAGTGACCATGAATCGCATGTTGTCTGTGTCCTGCTGCAATCCAATACTACTGAAAGAGTTAAGCCCAGCTCTTAAAGGGGATGTCCATTTAAAATATTGATCATCTAGTCTTAGGACAGGTGGTCTTACACCCAGGACCCCAGACAACTGGCTGCCCCTTTGGTCCAGGCAAGTGGTGATATGTGGGTTGTTTGCAGCTCAGTCCTATTCAAGTTCATGGAGCTGAGCTGCAATACCAGGTACCACCACTATACGAGGCACAGCGCTGTGCTTGAAAGAAAGTGAATACTAGAAGATCCCTGCTTCCCCTCCCCGTCCAGTGGATAGGTCCCAGTATGATCAGTGTGAGGGTATAGGACCCCCCCCCATGGATCAAACCCTAATGACTTTATCTGCAGAGTGTTAATCAGGAGCCAGAAAGCCGCTGTAATATTCAGTGTGGTGAAGCGAATGCCAGGGTTACAGTATAGACTGACACTCACTGCTCCTCTATGTGAGTCAGGCTGCGGCTGTACAGACCCCTCATTCACCAGGGTCAGGGGGCAGCACACACACGGCTTGTGTTCAGGTGGGATGACCCTGCACAGCGCCCCCTCTGTCTGTGCACGTGTGGCTGTAGGGAGTGTCTGTGTTGTGCGGTGTGGCCCTGTAGTAGGGTGTTGGGTGACACTGGTGCCCACCCACCTCCTGGCTGCTCTCGCCCTGGTTAGGTTTCCTGGTCTCACTTCTCTGCAGACGGGCGAGGAGCAGCGGACGCCCGGCGCCCCCATGGTGTCCCTGACGGTGAGTCCCCACATTATGTACTGGACAGTTATTCTCTATTGTTACATTGTGTTTATGTTTGTGTATAATATTTGTAACATTTTATTTGTATCATTTTTAACCTGTTCTGTGCCTTTCTGTAAAGTTCTGAGCAGTTTTTTCTGATTCTGTGCCCGGGGTGACATCTTTAAGGTGTAGCCTTTATGTGCTGTGAGGTCCTGCTGGGACTTGTAGTCCTACGGTGAATGGTTTATGGTTTGGTAACGGGTTGTGTCACTCATTCTCTGTGTCTCTTATGTCAGATGTTGGGGGCAGAGGGAGGGGGACGTCTGACATCAGATAATTCCCTTGAAGGCACCTGCATAGCTGCGCTGTCTATGGGCTGGCGCTGCCCTCTCTGCTCTATGTAGTCACATGGACTAGTTATCCCTTCTAGAATTCCCCAGGACTCGGCTCTTATATAGGACATTATTACTACAACAGATTCTGCATTGGGATCCGGGGGCTTCATGTTCACTCACACGTCGCGATAGTCTGCGATCTCCTTGGTGATATCCGAGATGGAACATATTCTGCACATAAAGAGGCGTCCGGTGCATTCATGAAGACCTGCGCCAGTTTTGATGAATCTGACGCCCCTTGCACAGGAGTGACTGCACCCAGTCCAGATAAATGTGGCCCAATGTACATTCTGGTCCTTACCAGTATAGCCTGCACTTCAATGTCCTCACACTCCTGTGTTCTGCTCTGAATGACAGCTGGAATATCCAACCATAGGTGTACTGTTTGGATAAGTTATACACAGAGAGCACAGAGCACAGCAGTGTGAGGATGCACCCTCCAGTGCTCTTGAGGTGGCTACAATCCTAGAAGATAATCCATATTTCACAGTACTGCTGCTACTAACATACACAAAGGTCTGATTGTGAGGACATGCACAGTGCACTTGGAGAAGCGATAAAACTGCAGACATTCACCATTTTGCAATACAACCTGATGGCTCTTTCTCACAGAGGGGAAAGGCTAAGAGCACAGCAGTGTGAGGACATGTCTATAGAAGCTGCAATCCTGGAATATAAATCCATATATCACAGTCCTGCTGCTACTAACCACATACACACAGGTCTGATTATATATCTCTCCAGGGACAATACATAACACTGGCTGCAGAGAGCACAGAGCACAGCAGTGTGAGGTCTGGTTACACATCTCTCCAGGGACAGTACATAACACTGGCTGCAGAGAGCACAGAGCACAGCAGTGTGAGGTCTGATTACAAATCTCTCCAGGGACAATACATAGCACTGGCTGCAGAGAGCACAGAGCACAGCAGTGTGAGGTCTGATTACACATCTCTCCAGGGACAATACATAACACTGGCTGCAGGGAGCACAGAGCACAGCAGTGTGAGGTCTGATTACACATCTCTCCAGGGACAATACATAACACTGGCTGCAGAGAGTACAGAGCACAGCAGTGTGAGGTCTGATTACACATCTCTCCAGGGATAATACATAACACTGGCTGCAGAGAGTACAGAGCACAGCAGTGTGAGGTCTGATTACACATCTCTCCAGGGATAATACATAACACTGGCTGCAGAGAGCACAGAGCACAGCAGTGTGAGGTCTGATTACACATCTCTCCAGGGACAATACATAACACTGGCTGCAGAGAGCACAGAGCACAGCAGTGTGAGGTCTGATTACACATCTCTCCAGGGACAATACATAACACTGGCTGCAGAGAGCACAGAGCACAGCAGTGTGAGGTCTGATTACACATCTCTCCAGGGACAATACATAACACTGGCTGCAGAGAGCACAGAGCACAGCAGTGTGAGGTCTGATTACACATCTCTCCAGGGACAATACATAACACTGGCTGCAGAGAGCACAGAGCACAGCAGTGTGAGGACACTACGATCTCTCCAGGGACAATTGGTCACAGCTGCTGATGGGTTTCCTGTAAAATGTTCATTTTAATTCTCTTTTTTTTTTTTACGTTCGTTGTGAAATTGTGGCTTCAGTTTGTTATCAGGAGGGAGGAGAAGGTCCTGAGCGGCTGAGATGTTGGTTGGGGTCCTGCTTAGCTCTTGGAGGAAGCCAGAATGTGAGCAGAGATAAGACACGTTGTAAGGTCCTGGATCTGGTTACGTCGTCTCCCTCCTCTTGGTGGTTCCTCATTCCCTCAGTAACGTCTGGGGTTATAGATGGAGGGGTCAGACCTGGGGGGTCCTGTATATGACACTTGTATAAATGAGGGGTCACCGCCGCCTCGTTTATTGTACACAGCTCTCGCCCTTTGTTTATACATCAATCCGCGGGAAGTTGATGAGTTTATTCATAATTGTCATAATTAACGCCTGGATTGTGTGTAATGTCTGCGGCTGCTGCGTAGGGTGGTCTCCGGCCCCCTCCCCCGCTCTGCTGTGTGCTGTGTGCAGGTAATATCAGGGAAAGGGCCCGCTATTACTCCATTGTCACCCCCCAATAGATCTTCATTGTGAAATATGACGATTTGGGATGTTAACCCCTCTGATGCCGCGGTCTATAGAGACATTGACAAGTGTTGTTTTTCTGCTCTTAAAGGGGATGTCTAAGTATCTGAGATGACACACGGACACAATCCTTGGTGGCTACATAGGGCGTGTTGGGTCGATGCCATGGATGCCAAGGAGTGGCAGATATTACACCTTAAAGGGGTGCTCTCTCCTGTCATCCCTTTAAGACTTTTCCTAGTTTTGCATGGTGAAGACTGAGCCCCCCCCCCCCCGGATGCCCCATCCTGTGCAGCGAGGGTTAGGGGTCACCCCCATCTGCGGGGGATGGAGTCGTGGTCTCTAGCGTCGCCCACCACTTGCGATTTCTAGTCGTGTTTTATAAAGTTGTGTCTTTTTGTGTTTCTGAAGAACAATGATGGGAGTTGTGCTCCGTGACGGGAGCGGCCATGATGGTAGAGTGGATTACACCGCAGCCTATATTACAGGTTGTTTCCCATCTGTCTTACACTAACATTGCGTTGTCCAGGGTGAAAGGTGACTCTACCCGACATGTGACGGGAGGTGTAATGGAATCCAGAGGTCGTCTTGTTATTCTGTAAGACAATGTCCGACCCTGAAGCAGAACAAGGAGCAAGACCAGGAATCTCACTGTCTACAAATAGGAGTGTGATCAGCATCCTACACTGGGTAGTGGCCCTGGAGAGTTGTGTATTTGGGTGTCCTCACACTGCTGTGCTCTGTGCTCTCTGCAGCCAGTGTTATGTACTGTCCCTGGAGAGATGTGTAATCAGACCTCACACTGCTGTGCTCTGTGCTCTCTGCAGCCAGTGTTATGTACTGTCCCTGGAGAGATGTGTAATCAGACCTCACACTGCTGTGCTCTGTGCTCTCTGCAGCCAGTGTTATGTATTGTCCCTGGAGAGATGTGTAATCAGACCTCACACTGCTGTGCTCTGTGCTCTCTGCAGCCAGTGTTATGTGTTGTCCCTGGAGAGATGTGTAATCAGACCTCACACTGCTGTGCTCTGTGCTCTCTGTGGCCAGTGTTATGTATTGTCCCTGGAGAGATGTGTAATCAGACCTCACACTGCTGTGCTCTGTGCTCTCTGCAGCCAGTGTTATGTATTGTCCCTGGAGGTACGTGTAATCAGACCTCACACTGCTGTGCTCTGTGCTCTCTGCAGCCAGTGTTATATATTGCCCCTGGAGAGATGTGTAATCAGACCTCACACTGCTGTGCTCTGTGCTCTCTGCAGCCAGTGTTATGTACTGTCCCTGGAGAGATGTGTAATCAGACCTCACACTGCTGTGCTCTGTGCTCTCTGCAGCCAGTGTTATGTACTGTCCCTGGAGAGATGTGTAACCAGACCTCACACTGCTGTGCTCTGTGCTCTCTGCAGCCAGTGTCATGTATTGTCCCTAGAGAGATGTGTAATCAGACCTCACACTGCTGTGCTCTGTGCTCTCTGCAGCCAGTGTTATGTATTGTCCCTGGAGAGATGTGTAATCAGACCTCACACTGCTGTGCTCTGTGCTCTCTGTGGCCAGTGTTATGTATTGTCCCTGGAGAGATGTGTAATCAGACCTCACACTGCTGTGCTCTGTGCTCTCTGCAGCCAGTGTTATGTATTGTCCCTGGAGGTACGTGTAATCAGACCTCACACTGCTGTGCTCTGTGCTCTCTGCAGCCAGTGTTATATATTGCCCCTGGAGAGATGTGTAATCAGACCTCACACTGCTGTGCTCTGTGCTCTCTGCAACCAGTGTTATGTACTGTCCCTGGAGAGATGTGTAATCAGACCTCACACTGCTGTGCTCTGTGCTCTCTGCAGCCAGTGTTATGTATTGTCCCTGGAGAGATGTGTAATCAGACCTCACACTGCTGTGCTCTGTGCTCTCTGCAGCCAGTGTTATGTATTGTTCCTGGAGAGATGTGTAATCAGACCTCACACTGCTGTGCTCTGTGCTCTCTGCAGTCAGTGTTATGTATTGTCCCTGGAGAGATGTGTAATCAGACCTCACACTGCTGTGCTCTGTGCTCTCTGCAGCCAGTGTTATGTATTGTCCCTGGAGAGATGTGTAATCAGACCTCACACTGCTGTGCTCTGTGCTCTCTGCAGCCAGTGTTATGTATTGTTCCTGGAGAGATCTGTAATCAGACCTCACACCTCTGTGCTCTCTGCAGCCAGTGTTATGTATTGTCCCTGGAGAGATGTGTAATCAGACCTCACACTGCTGTGCTCTGTGCTCTCTGCAGCCAGTGTTATGTATTGTCCCTGGAGAGATGTGTAATCAGACCTTTGTGTATGTTGTTAGTAGCAGCAGGACTGTGATATATGGATTTATATTCCAGGATTATAAATTCTCCAGGAGCATTGAGGGTGTGTCCTCGCACTGCTTTGCTCTGTTATCTCTGCCGACACTCTTGGAACTGAGAAATATGGATTTACATTCCAGGATTGTAACTTCTCCAAGTGTGCAGGGGTGTCCTCACACTGCTGTGCTCTCTACAGTCAGTGTTATGCATTATTCCTGGACAGGTGTGTAATCAGGCCTTTGTTTATGTGGTTAGTAGCAGCAGGACTGTGATAATTGGATTTGTATTCCAGCACTGTAGATTTTCCAAGTGCCCAGGTGGCGTCTCCTGACACTGCTGCGCTCTCTATTAAGCTGTTCCACAGCCTCTTGAAAGCTGCAACAGGCATCTGGTTGGATCCCTCAGAACAAGCAGACTGTGGAGAAGCTGTTTGCAGAGAATTCAGAGCACAGCAGTGTGAGGGCATGTAAAGGCAGTGACAAAATAGAAGACTTGGAGTCGATGGTTCAGCATGTAAGTTATCAGTTTTGCTGTACAAATCCAAGTGTGTTCTGCAATGTGGTCGCTAAGATCCGGTTAATCATGTGATCCACAAGGGATGTTCCTCACGGATTCCTGCTGGAACCTGAGTATTCCGGTCCGTGATGAATATTTCAGGAGCGGACGTGGTCCTATGAGTTCTTGGCCACGTCCTGTGTCCATGCAGTTGGTTTCCATGGAGGGTCCGCATGGTGACAATCTGAGGTCTCCTCCAGCAGGTCCCACTGATGTCGGGTCACGGCAGTACAACAGTATTGACACGAGCTCCTCACCTACAAGCCGCACCCTGCACCTAACATTGTCGCTACCAGTTTTGCTGTTATCAGTGTTTTACGTCTGGCAAGTCGCCGACCGGCAGCCTGGATGGAGGGAGGTGGGGAAAGGTCTTACGAGAGCTTGTGGTTCTAGGTGATGGACCATCAAACCCAAACCTTTCATAAATGTACTGTATAAATCTGTAAAGGAAATTAGTGATAATAACCGTAGAGGAACCTACGGAGGAGATGATCAAGGACTAATAGTGGGAATGGTGGAAAACCGGACAGAGGAGAACGTTATAGGACTTGTCCCACCGAAGACACGGTCTGACTGCTGGGACCCTCGGCAATCCCAATGGGGACCCACAAGTTCCTAAAAGTGCCCCATGTGACTTGTGGGCTTGTCTGCACGACCGACCTATGCCCTTGTAACTTAGGTGGACGCGTGAGGTTGACGCCCAAAGAAGTCAAGGACGTAATTCCACCATTTTAGTTTTAGTTTTGCATTTCTGGGGAGGACATTATCCTAAATACTAAAGAGCACATCCTGGGGACCTTGTCCATGGAGCACGGTCTACCCGACCTCTTCTTTAGTTTAGGTGTTCCTGCACGTAGGAGAATGCTCCATGGATGGGACACCTAGAACGGTTCTACAGTTCCAACATTGACCTCATACAAGCCTCTTGGTTACTCCAGGTTGATCGCTGGTCTGTTGTATCCTGACTTTTTCCGCTGACTTTCTCATTAACCTTTTACTTCTCGTCTTTTGCAGTTGTTGAACTCTCTCGGTGCCGATCAGGACTTTGCCTGTAAACATGGTCTGTGCTTCCGGGATGGGCAGAGGAAGGTGGACTATATTCTGGCCTACACCTACAAGAAGTCTTCGGGTACCAGGACGCCCAGTAGGAAGTCCCTCCATAGCAACTCCTTGCACTCACATCGGAATAGTAAAGACAGTCATCACCTTCCCGGGGGAACCGGGGACGTAGAGTACGCCGAGAGCGAACCCAAGATGGATTATCATGAAGATGACAAGAGGTTCCGGAGGGAAGAGTATGAGGGTAACCTGATGGAGACCGGGCTGGAACTGGAGAAAGACGAAGAGGTAAGTCTTGGTGGTTGAGTCACTGCCGGATCTGGTGGTTGGCACCGGGCGGCAGGATGGGGCGAGTCAGATTTAACGCTTATCGAACAAAGACAACAAGAGGTGTGAAGGGGCGGCTTGGCACCGTGTCATCGTGATTCTTCTGGCTGGAATTTAGAAAGGTCACAATGCGCCTGATACCCTCTCCACGCCCTGCTTCCCGAAATCTATAGATAAGGTACAACGTGGAGCAGATAAGATCCGGACCAGTGTCGGTGCCAGGCTCTGTGTGGTTAGGTAACCGTCTGCTTTGTCATAGTTACCTGCGTCTTGTGAGTAGGGACCGGCTGTGGCGTTTGGTAGAGCATAGACAATGGTGGGACACGTGGTCCTCAGACGCTGCTATGTGACTGGGGATACCACTGAATGATGTGGTAAAGTATGGTGGTAGGAGGATATCTAGGAGACCCGTGGCCTTGTTTTTAACCCCTTGCCACTCTGTTCCTCTGTCTTGTTGCATCTGGTTGTGTTAGTTGTACCTATGCCGGCTCGTAGGTGACTGATATGAAGGGGTTCAGCACCTCCACCTTCCATCACAAACTTGTTACCAGGACCTCTGCCCACCTGGAGCAACATCATCCATCACCTCCCAGCCTTAGAGCGGCTCCAATGCCCCGAATACTCCATTCCATAACCACCTACCCAGCTGTATCTTCCAGGACTGTAACTTAGAACTTTGCATATGTTGTTTGTAGCAGCAGAGCTGTGATTATATGGATTTATATTTACAGAATTGTAGCTTCTATAGACCAGTCCTCACACTGCTGTGCTCTTAGCTCTTGCCCTCTGTGCGACAGAGCTGTCAAGCTGCTGTATGCACCAAGGTGACTCTGTCGCTCATTTCTTTGCTCTACACCGAGCTGCACAAGGGTATTCTCTGAAAATACAATGTAGAAAATTATTGTTTGAGTACAGATGCGATCACTCAGAGCAGAGGGGAAAGGGCTGTAGAACAGCCCTATGCAGAGGACACAGAGCACAGCAGTGTGAGGATACACCTTCAGTGCGCAAGGAGAAGCTACAATCCTGGAATATGATTATACATCTCTCCAGGGAAAATACATAACATTGGCTGCAATATATATGGCCACACCTGCTGACAGGTGATAATGTTAAGCTCCAGACAGCACAGCAGTGTGAGGACAGTGCCTAACACTGGCTGCAGAGAGCACAGTAGTGTGAAGACAATGCCTAACACTGGCTTCAGAGAGCACAGCAGTGTGAGGACAATGCCTACCACTGGCTGCAGAGAGCACAGCAGTGTGAGGACAGTGCCTACCACTGGCTTCAGAGAGCACAGCAGTGTGAGGACAATGCCTACCACTGGCTGCAGAGAGCACAGCAGTGTGAGGACAATGCCTACCACTGGCTGCAGAGAGCACAGCAGTGTGAGGACAGTGCCTACCACTGGCTGCAGAGAGCACAGCAGTGTGAGGACAGTGCCTACCACTGGCTGCAGAGAGCACAGCAGTGTGAGGACAGTGCCTACCACTGGCTGCAGAGAGCACAGCAGTGTGAGGACAGTGCCTACCACTGGCTGCAGAGAGCACAGCAGTGTGAGGACAGTGCCTACCACTGGCTGCAGAGAGCACAGCAGTGTGAGGACAGTGCCTACCACTGGCTGCAGAGAGCACAGCAGTGTGAGGACAGTGCCTACCACTGGCTGCAGAGAGCACAGCAGTGTGAGGACAGTGCCTACCACTGGCTGCAGAGAGCACAGCAGTGTGAGGACAGTGCCTAACACTGGCTGCAGAGAGCACAGCAGTGTGAGGACAGTGCCTAACACTGGCTGCAGAGAGCACAGCAGTGTGAGGACAGTGCCTAACACTGGCTGCAGAGAGCACAGCAGTGTGAGGACAGTGCCTAACACTGGCTGCAGAGAGCACAGCAGTGTGAGGACAATGCCTAACACTGGCTGCAGAGAGCACAGCAGTGTGAGGACAATGCCTAACACTGGCTGCAGAGAGCACAGCAGTGTGAGGACAGTGCCTAACACTGGCTGCAGTCTGTTACACCTGTTAATACACATTTCTGTATATTCTCCCCGTAGCACTGGGGTCAGATGCTTTCTGCGGCTGTATGTTCCCTGCCTGTGCCCGTGTTTCGTGGCAGACGTGGCGCGGCTCGATTACTTCCTGGCAGCAGGCTCGCACGCCAGCGTTTTTCACATTTCCAAGTCATGTGGAGTTTTACGGCTTGCTAACTTTAGAAGTAATATACAGTGTCACGGGTGGCGCGGTGCAGGCGGCACAGTCCTGGGGCTCCGGCTCCGGTGCTGCATCTGCTACTGGAGTTTTTGGGTTTCTTCTGTTTATTTGCATGGGTCCGGACATAGATCACTGCTGGGATCCTTCTCCTGCTGCAGTGGTGGCGCTGGAGGTCCATAACATGGGGTCCAGTCATCACTGAAGTATTAAGTCCATGATCTATAGATAATAATAACGATAATTAAGCCGCAATGAAACTGTTCTGGTGATTGGTGCGAGGTCCTGGATGCAAATGTTTAGACTCCTTTGTGTGACCCAACTATAATCCGGTGCTCTCGCTGTGTTACAACCCCCTGTGCTGCGCTTAGTTTTTGCATTTTGTATATTTCCCCCCCAAGAAATTTCGATGTGTCATCTGATATGACGACGGTCCATGACGCAGCCCCCATGAAGCGGTCAGTGGAGTCCTCCGAGGGCGTCTCCTGGTGGGCGAAGTCTCCGGCGATGACTGGGAGCATTGTGCCTCCCCCCGGGGATAAATATAACCTCCATTACTTGCTTCTGGATTTAGAAATTGCTGCACTTTGGTATGAAATGAAGTGTTTCTGGATCTGGTGATGACTCAAGGGGTTGTGATGGTTGGCCCGTGCATCAAGGGATTGTGATTGTTGGCCCGAGCTTGGAGGGCTACGTCCGTCTCTGAGGAAGGGATGTCCTCACTGCTCGCCTGTCCATCAGATTCAGTAGAGTTTACACATTGGAGAATAAATTACAGCTGATTCCTGCACAGGGTAGAGCTGGATACAGATGCTCCATCTCTGCTATAGACCGGGGGTCTCCAACTTGTGGAGCTCCAGCTGTGTAGTCAACTGCTGGCGAGCCACAGACTGAAGACCACCACCCTAGACCCCTGTAACGTGGCAGACCATGGAGCATACGGAAGTGCACTATGGGCCCACAGATCATGTCTGGCATGATAGGGGTTAGCGCATGCATGGCCCATGATTAGTTCATACCCCTCAGAATCGGGGGCTGTGTCCGTATTTTGTACTTGAGGTGGGGCCCTAAATTATACCCCGAGAGAGAATGGACAGACCTTCCCTTACTTAAAATGTGATAGAGCTCAAGTCAGTGGACGTATCTCCGGCCCCAGAGGGCATCTTGTCTCCATACTTTCCAAGAAGTCTCCAGTAAATATGAAGAGTATCATTCATCAGTAGTGGCACAGGTTTTTTTGGATACATTTGTATCTTGCCCCACGTAGCCACTCTCTACCTCTCCCACTGGATGGTTGTGGGGTATCATCCTGTATGACCTATGCCCTGTAACCTGTCTTGTTTCTAGAACCTGACGTCCTGCATGATGATTAGTACTGGCCTCCTCGTATGGGTGTGACTGTACCCCTTCTGTGGTTACTCTCCATAGGACCTGCTTTCGACAAGCTATTCTTGTTTGGTAGATTTCCTATAAACATCCAAGGACCTTAAGGTGGAGAGTTAGATTTTCTTTTTAATTTTTGGAAGGTGACATGTCTACTTTTTACTAATTTTATAAATCATTGGAGTGGGGTGTGACTCCCCCCCCCCCCTCCCCCCATCTCCATTAGACCTGTACTTGGACATCTATAGGAAATTCAACACATAATGATAAGATTTTCTTATGAAAGTTGAATGTCTACAAACCATTTTGAGTGGGGTCTGAGTAAACCCCCTTGCTGTACCTTCTGAGGTGTCGCCCTTCTTGGTAAGACCTGTACTTGAACGTCATAGAGGCTCCAAATGTGGTATCAGATGCCTCCAGACACTGCAGCGAGGACCATCCTGTCTCCTATAACATATTCGTCCATAAACTTCTTTGAAAGTCTTCTCTATGGTTTGCACCCAGTTTTCTTGGTGCATCTCCAGATGTTGTAAAACTTTTGGATGAATTTGTTTTAATTCATCAATCGGGACAGAACATGTAGGAATTGGTTCTGGATGCACAGAGGAGATGTCTGCGGATCCAGTCTGTGTATTGTACGGCCAGGGGTGACGTACGTGACGGGATACTGGAGAGGAGCCCGGCTTTTGTGCAGGTGTTTACAGAAGAGGTATTACCCAGGGTCGGTTTACAAATGGGACCTTTTTGAAGTTCTCCTGAGATCAAATAGAAGGCAATTAATGATGGTGTTCGGGGGCCCTGATGTGTGACATCCTGGAGAGCACATGGCATGTGGTGTGCACCTGGCACAGGGTATGGGTGACCTCAGGATAGACATCACTGTATGAGCAGGTGGGTGCCAGCGCCAGGATGAACAATGCCGATTCTATGTAAGGAGCCACCAGGGATTAGATGTAGCGTCATTGTCCTCTTCAGCTTTCCCCCGCACCTGCACAGGGGTCATGGGTGCTATGGCGCTTCAGCCAATTCCTTTCCTTGAGTTTTACCTATAGTGGTATATGTCACCCAGGGGCAGACGTGTTCTTGTAATCCTGGACAGAAAAGACTTTAGGAAATGGGAAGGGATAACCAACCCCACGTTCCTGCCTTCCTCCTCTTCATCGATGCGTTAGTCATGCCGGACCACTCCCGGGAAACTCCACCACTGACTCATCTCTGCTGATCAGACGCCAGCTGATGCCTCCTAAAATAGGGAGGAAAGAAACTTGACAAAGTCTTGATGAGACGTGTCCTACCTTTTTAGCATCAATAGAAGATACGTTCTTGCAGTTCTCCATGGTAACAGACTACAAACACACACTGTGTAGTCTGATCCTCCCATAACTCTGCCACATCTTACTGACTTAAGTTTGATATAAGGACCATGGGCAGACGACTTAGGGTTAATGGTCCACAGGCACAAAGGTGCAATGCTCTGCATAGGAGCTGTGTGCACAAAACGAGAGGAAAGTTCTCATAAAGTCGTGGCAGACTGTGCACAAAGAAATAATTGCTACAATGTCTCCAGACGTAGAGAGAAGGCACATTGGGCGCTGCTTATGTTTTGGGCTAAACCATAGAACATGAACGATGAGGAGCGGCAGAATGTGGAGTCACATCACATCCATCACACACCGGATCTCTGCTTCCCAAGAACATAAACCTGTGACTGGATGAACGAGCCGTCACATTAGTTAGACCTGTGTATATAAGGGATGTATATGAGGTCACGTGTGTGTATATATAGGGGATTTATATGGGAAGAGGTGAGGCCACATTCATCAGACCTGTGTATATAAGGGATGTATATGAGGTCACATGTGTGTGTATATATAGGGGATTTATATGGGAAGAGGAGAGGCTACATGCACCAGACCTGTGTATATAAGGGATGTATATGAGGTCACATGTGTGTGTATATATAGGGGATTTATATGGGAAGAGGAGAGGCTACATTCATCAGACCTGTGTATATAAGGGATGTATATAGTAAGGAGTGAGGTCACATTGAGCAGACCTGTATAGATGAGGGATGTATATGAGGTCACATGGCACAGACCTGTGTATATAAGGGATGTATATGGGAGTGAGGTCACATTTCACCTTCTAGCTGGGGACCACCTGGGTGATGTTAGTGTATATATGTGTCTGCACTTCATTGTCTCATCTGATCATTGGGGGTTTCTGAAGCCAAAACTACAGTAATCGGCTGATCACAAAAAGGGGGAATTAAAAGGGAATGTAACAACAGAAGTGACCCTACAGACTGCAGCCAGTGTTATGTATTGTACCTGGAGAGATGTGTAATCAGACCTCACACTGCTGTGCTCTGTGCTCTCTGCAGCCAGTGTTATGTATTGTCCCTGGAGAGATGTGTAATCAGACCTCACACTGCTGTGCTCTGTGCTCTCTGCAGCCAGTGTTATGTATTGTCCCTGGAGAGATGTGTAATCAGACCTCACACTGCTGTGCTCTGTGCTCTCTGCAGCCAGTGTTATGTATTGTCCCTGGAGAGATGTGTAATCAGACCTCACACTGCTGTGCTCTGTGCTCTCTGCAGCCAGTGTTATGTATTGTACCTGGAGAGATGTGTAATCAGACCTCACACTGCTGTGCTCTGTGCTCTCTGCAGCCAGTGTTATGTATTGTCCCTGGAGAGATGTGTAATCAGACCTCACACTGCTGTGCTCTGTGCTCTCTGCAGCCAGTGTTATGTATTGTCCCTGGAGAGATGTGTAATCAGACCTCACACTGCTGTGCTCTGTGCTCTCTGCAGCCAGTGTTATGTATTGTCCCTGGAGAGATGTGTAATCAGACCTCACACTGCTGTGCTCTGTGCTCTCTGCAGCCAGTGTTATGTATTGTCCCTGGAGAGATGTGTAATCAGACCTCACACTGCTGTGCTCTGTGCTCTCTGCAGCCAGTGTTATGTATTGTCCCTGGAGAGATGTGTAATCAGACCCCACACTGCTGTGCTCTGTGCTCTCTG
Organism: Engystomops pustulosus; assembly: GCF_040894005.1. Lineage (NCBI taxonomy): Eukaryota > Metazoa > Chordata > Amphibia > Anura > Leptodactylidae > Engystomops > Engystomops pustulosus. The sequence continues at coordinate 179,886,075 of NC_092417.1, read as the reverse complement.
CAGCCAGTGTTATGTATTGTCCCTGGAGAGATGTGTAATCGGACCTCACACTGCTGTGCTCTGTGCTCTCTGCAGCCAGTGTTCTGTACTGTCCCTGGAGAGATGTGTAATCAGACCCCACACTGCTGTGCTCTGTGCTCTCTGCAGCCAGTGTTATGTATTGTCCCTGGAGAGCTGTATAATCCGACCTTTGTGTATGTAGTTAGTAGCAGCAGGACTGTGATATATGGATGTATGTTTCAGGATTTAGCCTCCTTCCAGAGCAGTGTCCTAACACTTCTGTGCTCTTGGCTCTGTGCATGTGAGACTCTATCATCCAGTGATTGTTCTAAGTTTTAATATTTTATCTTCTCTACACAGTATTGGTGTATATAGGTGGAGGTCCGTTATCCCAGGAGTATGTTCCCCTGCTGCTCCATTCACTACACTCGGCTATCCCTGTTCCATATCATAGAGCAGGAATGGAGCGGCCGGGAGCTTGCGCTCCATATCCCGGGAGCTGTGAGACCGCTGTTCTTTGTTGGGGTCCCCCGGATGGGCACGTTATCCCCCTGTACTGTGGACAGGAAATAACATTGCATATTGGCACAACCATTGGAAGATGTTCCTCCCCCTCCATCCCTTCTAGTGAGATTGGGACATTTTACCCTGGATCCGCTCTCTAGACCCTTCACCCCCCAGATAAATGTCCAAAAATATTTGTATGTCCGGATCCTGTACAAGATATTATTAAACCTTCCTGTATATGAAATTTCCCAGCGATCCCGGCACGGAGCAGCAGACACAGACGTGGCCGCAAAATCTTATTAAACACATAAAATTGGGCAAATATCCGAGTGTTGCAATAGATGAGCGACGCGTTTCGGTTTTCAAGCCTTATTCAAAGCCGCAACCCGTAGGTCACCTAGTGCACCACTCGGATATTTGCCCAATTTTATGTGTTTTAATAAAGATTTTGCAGCTACGTCTGTGTCTGCTGCTTTGTGCCGGGATCGCGGGCAAAATTTTGGTTTGATATTCCTTAAACTTCGGCATGGATCCGCGTTCATTAAAGAGGACCGGTCACCCATAAATCCGGCACTAGGAACTGCTTACCAAAGTCCGGTAATAAGCCGCTCCTAGTGCCGAATTTATGGATGACAGATCCTCTTTAAGACCGAAGCGTTTGGAAGGGTGAGCCGGCTTCTTTAGTAACACCTGATACATTGTAACGGATGATTCCACAACAAAGCTGTTACAATGTGTCCATACCATGTAGCAGATTGTCTTCCTGTTCTCTCTCCGCTGTAGACGAAGATGCACGGGGTGGGATTTGTGAAGATTCACGCTCCCTGGAATGTCCTCTGCAGAGAAGCTGAGTTTATGAAACTTAAGATGCCAACCAAGAAGGTATGTGCTCACATAGTGGCCTCATAAATAACCCGTTATATATAGTGACTGTCGCCTATAGGCCCCCCCTCCGCTGCAGTGATTTGTATATCTCTCCCAATAAAGGGATTAAGTGTTCCCATCACCTGCGGATGGGTGCGTTATATACCGTACGCTATGTACTGGTGATGTCACCGCGATGTCACCGTGACGTAGACTTCCCGTAACTGGAGACGAGCGGATCAGAGTCTGACGCAATGAATATTTTCTGTGTAATTGTCCCATAAGGCGCACAAATCTTTCTTCCAGAAACAGCGCCACCGTGTCTACAGGTTATGTGAGGTATTGCAGCTCAGCCTTGTCCATTACAATAGAGATGAGCTGCAATACCTCACATGACCTGTAGACACGGTGGCGCTATGTGAGGTATTGCAGCTCAGCCTTGTCCAGGACAGTAGAGATGAGCTGCAATACCTCACATGACCTGTAGACACGGTGGCGCTATGTGAGGTATTGCAGCTCAGCCTTGTCCAGGACAGTAGAGATGAGCTGCAATACCTCACATGACCTGTAGACACGGTGGCGCTATGTGAGGTATTGCAGCTCAGCCTTGTCCAGGACAGTAGAGATGAGCTGCAATTCCTCACATGACCTGTAGACACGGTGGCGCTATGTGAGGTATTGCAGCTCAGCCTTGTCCAGGACAGTAGAGATGAGCTGCAATACCTCACATGACCTGTAGACGGGTTCGGCGCCATTTCTGGTAGAGAAAGGTCATGTTTTTCGGATCTGATATGTGGAACCCCTTTAATACACCGGATATGACAGTGGAGGATCCTCCTTGTGGTCCCTACTCATAGCGGATGGGTCCCCTGGCAAACCATAGATTGATCTGGAGAAGGGTCGTAGCTGCCACACATGGCGTTTTGAACCCGTTTTTGGTCCGTTTTTTGAAAACGCATCCGTTTTTGACAGGTTTTATCAATTATCTTAATTAAAACTGGTCAAAAACGGATGCGTTTTCAAAAAACGGACCAAAAACGCCATGTGTGGCATCACCCTAAGGATTTTTAGGCACCCTGCAATACATTCCCGTAGCCTATAATGGTGCTATACTGGAGTCAAGGATCCCGGGATGGACCCCACCCTTTGGCCATCTTCTCTCCCCCGTAGGGGTAGCGCCATTGATCTACATACTCTGTATGGATTTTGGAGGGTCTCTCCTGCACCCCTTACAAACAATGGCAGGAAACTTCATGGTGAAGCCTCCGGATCTTGGCGGCGGCTCCTCGTTACGAGCCTCCGTCTTGCTGCGTTGCGCTGTAGATCTGTGAACGTGAAGGGGCACTCTACTTCCATTTACTATTAGGAACCTATAAAGAGACTTGTTTAGTCTTCGTTAAGTAGGGATCTGGCAAAGTATGAAAGGTCTCGTCCCTGCCGTATATTTCCACTGATGGAGCGTGGTCTGATTATTGCATTGTCGGCCCCCGAGCTGGAGGGATGAGCTGGTTTTCCCTTTAAGAGGGGCAGGAATTGGGATACGACAACTGCTCTGACCACCAGGTGTCACAGAACCCCAGGGCGTTACGTAGGGGAACATGTCAAATCTTTAGTGCTTTACGTATAGTAATTCTAAAGAAAGACCAAAGGATTCGTCCCCTATTGTAATAATGGAAGTTGCTGACTTTGTTTGACTTGACCTGACTTTATCGGACTACGTTGGACTACGTCTGACTCGACCGGACTACATCGAGTTCATGTGTCCCTGGAATCTCTAGTCCTTTTTGTTGCTGCATTTACCTCTATTCTTTTTGACTGATCATTTGTCGCTTTTTATGTTGTTGTAGATCTATCACATAAACCAAAAACAGGGTCTGATGCACAAACTCAGCTCCGTCTTCCAGAAAATAACAGAACCCATCCAGCCCAAGGTGGCTAGTCACCGACCGCAGACAGTCAAGCATCTCTCCTACCCCTTCTCCAGGGAAAAACAGCATATGTGAGTATACAGTCTGATTTTTGTGTAAGAGGGTGGAGTTATAGGGAGTCATTTGACCCTCGACCTTTGGCTTTGGTAAGGGCCCCACAAGCTTGGAGTGCAGTAACTCACATGGACTAAATCGGAACAAATATTTTGACTGAATGTAATATTGGATATGTGTGACAGACAAAAACACTGCCACTCCTGTCCACAGGTTGTTTGTGGTATTGCAGCTCAATCCACTTCAGTGAAACTGTAGCTCCAACACAACACAATCCATGGACGGGGGCGGTTCCGTTTTTTGGGAGAAATTTTCCATGTTTTTCTAATCCCGTACTTCTCCCCCTCCTGCCGCTCCACTCTCTTACCACTGTTACTGTTTGTTACTTTCCAGGTTCGATATGTCAGACAAGGACTCGTTCTTCGACAGCAAAACAAGAAGCTCAATTGTAAGTGTTAAAGGCGCGCGTTGTCCCCGGCGGATCAGGTGCTAATTGCTCTCCAATTAGATTTTCGCACTTTCTGCGGCCCATCAGCGTCGTCCTGTACAATGTAACGCTGCAGCGGCCGGCGGGAGGGGAGGGGGGTTTGTCTTCATGTTTCTCAGGAGATCTGCTGAAGTCACCGATACTGGAGGAAATTGTCAAAACTGGATCTTTTAGAAACAGCGCCTCCCGTGCTCGTAGGTTGTGTTGGGTATTGCAGTTTGGCACCGAGTCTCCAATGTTGTGGTTGTAGCTGAGCTGCAATACCGCACACGTTCTGTGACCAGGTGTGGCGCTGTTGGTCTAATCCTGGATGACCTCGCAGCAGATCAGGCAAATCCATCTAGAATAGATGCACTCGCCCAAATACTCGGGGGCTGAGGCTCTCCTGCGCTCATGATTGTTCTCTTCTTCTTACAGGTGTACGAAATCCTCAAGAGGACGACCTGTACCAAAGCCAAGTACAGCATGGGTGAGTGCGGACTTACTGGGGCGCCTTGTGCCAGGTCTGTACATAGCGGGGAGGTGACCGCCATCATACCGCCACGCCGTGCACACGGGGACTCGTTCACCTGTGCGCATACTTGCCAAAGTTGCAGATTTTCGTGTTCATCCTGGTGTTTACCATTTGCATAATTGTGGAAGTTGAATTTTCAGTAGCACAGCCCTTGTAACCTTCCTGATAATGGTGGAGTTGCTGGTTGAGCGATTGCCCAGCCTCTGAGAATGTCTTTCTCCGTGCACCTCCTGACATGTCCCGGCTTTGATGTGTCTCGCTATTTCGTGCAGGCGTCGCCCCTCCACCCAGTCGCCTCATGTATCACCTGACGTTCCTGAATGTTTGTGGATGACTGGGGAGATGCCCCCGGGTGATGTTTACCCCCGGCGCACCCCTCCCTTCCCGCCAGTAATCCCTGCATTGTAAGAAGCCGCGCTCTGTTATTAGTCGCATATAATAATCTTTTCATCCCTCTATGGGGGGGGGGGGGCTGCTGCCTGTCAGTTTTTGCAGCTTTCGAAGAACGCGGCGTCTGCTCAGCCCCTGTAGCATCAGGGCCGTATTCATGGCGTGTACAGCGCAGTATTGGGATTCCCCCATCGTGCCCCCACCCCCCAGGCTGCGCCAGGTACAAGGTGACGCCAAGGGATTCGGTTTTCTAGGATGGGAAATTACTGTAATAAACCAGAATTATTTTACAACAATTGCCCGGATTGGATACAATTGTAGCAAATGCTCAGATGTGAAGTAGCTTTAGTGTTTACAGCAGCAAGCAGAGATGGGATGGAAAAAGCTGCAGAATCTTAGGAGTTATAATAAGGGGGACTTCCAGGACTTGGTTATTGATCCCTGATTCTTATGATGGGTGATGAGTATCAGGGCACCCAGCACCCTGGCCTGTTGGCTGGGTGGGCTGATGCATTCTCTTCATGGCTTGCCAAGTACAGCGCCGTACATTGTACAGTGGTTATACTTAGTATTGCAACTCGACACCATTCAATTGAATGGAAGTGATTGGGTCATGTGACTAATGGACATCACTGGAAATGGCAGGTTACTGATTAGTGGGGGTGCTGCTGGGTGCCGGGCCCCCCCGATCTAATCCTAGTGATGGTGGTGATGACTAAATTAGTCCTTGATAATCGGAGAACCAATTTATTGGTCACCATAGTTTTCTCCTTAACCATCAGTTGGAGACCTCCCCCCCCCCCCCCACCCCCCACCCCCCATATACCCCCAAAATGTTCTCTCTGCAAAAATGCTCATTCTAAGTGAGCGTCGCTGATACCTCGGGTGCGGGAGACACGTGCCGCTGCCACGGACACGCATCCCCGGCCAAGTGAGTAATAGCCACGGGACGCTGCGGAGCGAGGTGACCCCTACGGTTACCCTGAGACGCCTCCGAATAAAAGAATGGAAGCGAAAGACACAGAATAATTTATAAAAGAGACGCAAATGACTATTACTTATAGTATATAATGCAGGATGCATCCCCTATATACTACAGTCTGGTATCTCTGTCCCCTGTATCCCCTATATACTACAGTCTGTTATATAGGGGATACAGGGGACAGAGATACCAGACTGTAGTATATAGGGGATACAGGGGACAGAGATACCAGACTGTAGTATATAGGGGATACAGGGGACAGAGATACCAGACTGTAGTATATAGGGGATACAGGGGACAGAGATACCAGACTGTAGTATATAGGGGATACAGGGGACAGAGATACCAGACTGTAGTATATAGGGGATACAGGGGACAGAGATACCAGACTGTAGTATATAGGGGATACAGGGGACAGAGATACCAGACTGTAGTATATAGGGGATACAGGGGACAGAGATACCAGACTGTAGTATATAGGGGATACAGGGGACAGAGATACCAGACTGTAGTATATAGGGGATACAGGGGACAGAGATACCAGACTGTAGTATATAGGGGATACAGGGGACAGAGATACCAGACTGTAGTATATAGGGGATACAGGGGACAGAGATACCAGCCTGTAGTATATAGGGGATACAGGGGACAGAGATACCAGACTGTAGTATATAGGGGATACAGGGGACAGAGATACCAGACTGTGGTATATAGGGGATACAGGGGACAGAGATACCAGACTGTAGTATATAGGGGATACAGGGGACAGAGATACCAGACTGTAGTATATAGGGGATACAGGGGACAGAGATACCAGACTGTAGTATATAGGGGATACAGGGGACAGAGATACCAGACTGTAGTATATAGGGGATACAGGGGACAGAGATACCAGCCTGTAGTATATAGGGGATACAGGGGACAGAGATACCAGACTGTAGTATATAGGGGATACAGGGGACAGAGATACCAGCCTGTAGTATATAGGGGATACAGGGGACAGAGATACCAGACTGTGGTATATAGGGGATACAGGGGACAGAGATACCAGACTGTAGTATATAGGGGATACAGGGGACAGAGATACCAGACTGTAGTATATAGGGGATACAGGGGACAGAGATACCAGACTGTAGTATATAGGGGATACAGGGGACAGAGATACCAGCCTGTAGTATATAGGGGATACAGGGGACAGAGATACCAGACTGTAGTATATAGGGGATACAGGGGACAGAGATACCAGACTGTGGTATATAGGGGATACAGGGGACAGAGATACCAGACTGTAGTATATAGGGGATACAGGGGACAGAGATACCAGACTGTAGTATATAGGGGATACAGGGGACAGAGATACCAGACTGTAGTATATAGGGGATACAGGGGACAGAGATACCAGACTGTAGTATATAGGGGATACAGGGGACATATATACCAGACTGTGGTATATAGGGGATACAGGGGACAGAGATACCACAGTCTGGTATATATGTCCCCTGTATCCCCTATATACTACAGTCTGGTATCTCTGTCCCCTGTATCCCCTATATACTACAGGCTGGTATCTCTGTCCCCTGTATCCCCTATATACTACAGTCTGGTATCTCTGTCCCCTGTATCCCCTATATACTACAGTCTGGTATATATGTCCCCTGTATCCCCTATATACTACAGTCTGGTATCTCTGTCCCCTGTATCCCCTATATACTACAGGCTGGTATCTCTGTTCCCTGTATCCCCTATATACTACAGGCTGGTATCTCTGTCCCCTGTATCCCCTATATACTACAGGCTGGTATCTCTGTCCCCTGTATCCCCTATATACTACAGGCTGGTATCTCTGTCCCCTGTATCCCCTATATACTACAGTCTGGTATCTCTGTCCCCTGTATCCCCTATATACTACAGGCCGGTATCTCTGTCCCCTGTATCCCCTATATACTACAGGCCGGTATCTCTGTCCCCTGTATCCCCTATATACTATAGTCTGGTATATATGTCCCCTGTATCCCCTATATACTACAGTCTGGTATATATGTCCCCTGTATCCCCTATATACTACAGTCTGGTATATATGTCCCCTGTATCCCCTATATACTACAGTCTGGTATCTCTGTCCCCTGTATCCCCTATATACTACAGTCTGGTATCTCTGTCCCCTGTATCCCCTATATACTATAGTCTGGTATATATGTCCCCTGTATCCCCTATATACTACAGTCTGGTATCTCTGTCCCCTGTATCCCCTATATACTATAGTCTGGTATATATGTCCCCTGTATCCCCTATATACTACAGTCTGGTATCTCTGTCCCCTGTATCCCCTATATACTACAGTCTGGTATATATGTCCCCTATGCTGTATGTTCCTTATCTGCTCTTCTTCTCCTGCAGGAATCACCAGCCTTCTTGCTAATGGCGTGTACAGCGCGGCCTATCCGCTCCATGATGTGAGTATTCATGATGTCTGGGGGTCTCTGTATATATGGTAGGGGGCTCCACACAGTCCCTATGCTGGTTATTGGGCCCCCTATAGTACTAGATTAGACACAATAATGGACCCCATCTGAGGCCACAGCCCTGGGGAGTCCCACATACATCTCGTGCCAGAATCCTATACAGGTCCCTATGGATGTGACCCAAGGCGCTGGATGAAGCTGTGTACACATAAACCCACTTCCTGCAGCTGCGGCCCCCGGGGGATGTAAATCATCATTTTATGTCAGACCATTCAGGGATCTGTGGGAAATGGCGCCCCCATTGCGCAAAGGTGGTGTCTGGTACTGCAACTCATCCCCATTATTAATACTACCGTACATGACCACCCATTACATGATCAGTAAGGGGTTTCTAGCCCCAGAATCTTGGGAGTGCTTCCATTCACTGATGGCAAGCGGAGGTATAGAAAGTTACGTTGCCTAGAAAAATGCAGATTTTTTTTCTGTTGTTGTTTTAAACTAAATTAGCAAATATCTGCGGGGCTCAGCTCCTCTGTTTGCTCTTTCGCGCCTCCCCTGACCTCGTGTGCTGCCGGGCTGACACCGCAACGCGGCAGAGAGGAGCGCGGTGTCAGTCCCCGTCCTCGCAGCAGAGAGGAGCGCGTTGTCTGTCCCCGTCCTTGCAGCAGAGAGGAGCGCGTTGTCTGTCCCCGTCCTTGCAGCAGAGAGGAGCGCGGTGTCAGTCCCCGTCCTTGCAGCAGAGAGGAGCGCGTTGTCTGTCCCCGTCCTCGCAGCAGAGAGGAGTGCAGTGTCTGTCCCCGTCCTTGCAGCAGAGAGGAGCGCGTTGTCTGTCCCCGTCCTTGCAGCAGAGAGGAGCGCGGTGTCAGTCCCCGTCCTTGCAGCAGGGAGGAGCGCGGTGTCAGTCCCCGTCCTTGCAGCAGGGAGGAGCGCGTTGTCTGTCCCCGTCCTTGCAGCAGAGAGGAGCACGTTGTCTGTCCCCGTCCTTGCAGCAGAGAGGAGCGCGTTGTCTGTCCCCGTCCTTGCAGCAGAGAGGAGCGCGGTGTCTGTCCCCGTCCTTGCAACAGAGAGGAGCGCGGTGTCTGTCCCCGTCCTTGCAGCAGAGAGGAGCGCGTTGTCTGTCCCCGTCCTTGCAGCAGAGAGGAGCGCGTTGTCTGTCCCCGTCCTTGCAGCAGAGAGGAGCGCGTTGTCTGTCCCCGTCCTTGCAGCAGAGAGGAGCGCGTTGTCTGTCCCCGTCCTTGCAGCAGAGAGGAGCGCGGTGTCTGTCCCCGTCCTTGCAGCAGAGAGGAGCGCGGTGTCTGTCCCCGTCCTTGCAGCAGAGAGGAGCGCGGTGTCTGTCCCCGTCCTTGCAGCAGAGAGGAGCGCGGCGTCTGTCCCCGCCCTTGCAGCAGAGAGGAGCGCGGCGTCTGTCCCCGTCCTTGCAGCAGAGAGGAGCGCGGCGTCGGTCCCCGTCCTTGCAGCAGAGAGGAGCGCGGTGTCTGTCCCCGTCCTCGCAGCAGGGAGGAGCGCGACGTCTGTCCCCGTCCTCGCAGCAGGGAGGAGCGCGGCGTCTGTCCCCGTCCTTGCAGCAGGGAGGAGCGCGGCGTCTGTCCCCGTCCTCGCAGCAGGGAGGAGCACGGCGTCAGTCCCCGTCCTTGCAGCAGGGAGGAGCGCGGCGTCAGTCCCCGTCCTTGCAGCAGGGAGGAGCGCGGTGTCTGTCCCCGTCCTCGCAGCAGAGAGGAGCGCGGCGTCTGTCCCCGTCCTCGCAGCAGGGAGGAGCGCGGCGTCAGTCCCCGTCCTTGCAGCAGGGAGGAGCGCGGTGTCAGTCCCCGTCCTTGCAGCAGGGAGGAGCGCGGTGTCAGTCCCCGTCCTTGCAGCAGGGAGGAGCGCGGTGTCAGTCCCCGTCCTTGCAGCAGGGAGGAGCGCGTTGTCAGTCCCCGTCCTTGCAGCAGGGAGGAGCGCGGTGTCTGTCCCCGTCCTCGCAGCAGAGAGGAGCGCGGCGTCTGTCCCCGTCCTCGCAGCAGAGAGGAGCGCGGCGTCTGTCCCCGTCCTCGCAGCAGGGAGGAGCGCGGCGTCAGTCCCCGTCCTCGCAGCAGGGAGGAGCGCGGCGTCAGTCCCCGTCCTCGCAGCAGGGAGGAGCGCGGCGTCTGTCCCCGTCCTCGCAGCAGGGAGGAGCGCGGCGTCTGTCCCCGTCCTCGCAGCAGGGAGGAGCGCGGCGTCTGTCCCCGTCCTTGCAGCAGAGAGGAGCGCGGCGTCTGTCCCCGTCCTCGCAGCAGGGAGGAGCGCGGCGTCTGTCCCCGTCCTCGCAGCAGATGTAAAATATTAAGGCCAGGAGCAGGTGTAACACACAGGGGAAGGCGCCCTACTGAATGATTTATGGGGGATCCTGCAGGGTGCGAGGACAAGGGGTTGTATAATGTAGGTGAGAAGGTGGTGGAGCTGACGCATCACATTCAGTCTCTGACCTTCATATCTTGCACGTAACATCCCAATGTATTAAAGGGGCGGCCTGGAATGTGACCCCTTTATGGTAAATCACTGCTCGGACTCCTCTCCCATCAGCCAGAACTAAACTCCTCTGTACATTACCCACAAAGCTCATTGATATCAATGATAACTGTGCAATACCCCATTTCACCTGCGGAGGCGCTGCAGGAAGAATAAACTCTTCAAACTGGTTTTCCTTGATGGATTTTAGCAGGACGACCTCTAAGGGGGAAGCCTAAAATAACTGTAACCATAGGGATCCAGCAGATCACCCAGTTTTGAAGGTTGAGTTTGAGCCCCAGAATCTTGTGGGGCCCCCAATCTAAAAGAAGGACACATGTTATAATAATTTAACCCCGTCCCCACCTGAGATGTGTCAGTATGGCAGCTCCTGAGCCAGAGGTTTGCAGACGTTTCGGGCGGCGCCTCGTTGCGGTAGTTTCTGCTGAGATCTTGTGGCTTTCTTATTTGTCATGGCTCCGGTCCAGGCTGCCGGGCAAACTCTTCCGTGTGACGTAGAGCTGAACAGGGACTGTATGTGGGCACTTTACATGCAGGACTCATCTATACAGATGCTGGGGCCTGGGGCAACGTCTTATTTTGGAAGGTGGAGATTAGTTGTGTAGTGAGGAGGACTGGAGCCCTAAAGGATCCCTACAGAAGCCCATTACAGGTCCATTGGGTTCATTAGGTTTCTTCTTACCTGCCGTGACTTTGTTGACCATCACTACTCTTGGCCTTTGTTGTCTACTATGATGTGGAACCACCACCTAAACTTTGGTTGTGGGGACTAGGGGAGTAACTTTAGGGGCTGCAGAGGTTGCGAACACACCCGGGCCCAAAGGTTAACGGGGCCCTTATGGTGTTGCGTTCCTATGAGAAGACTATTACTATAAACCCATACATTATAGTCAGGGGGCCTGGCACAGACTGTGCACTGGTGCTTCTTCCCATCCCTCCACCCCAATTATCATAGTCCAGACCCGACCACAGACGCAATGACTGTGGTGGCCCCAGCTGACGTTCCGGTAATGGCTTTGGACTCCTCACCACAAGGCAGATCACATCTCACACAAGTTATTTCTCCCTTTTACAGGGCGACTACGAAAGTGAAGCCGAATCCAATGACCGGAAGGTGAGTGCTTCAGATTTTGGACCCTGGTTACGTTCTTGGACCTCACAAATTAAAGGTGGACTGACCAAGTGGATGAGAACATGTTTTGGTCAACCAACTACAACTCCCTGCAGCCTAATGTATCACAACCATCTGCTGGGAGTTGTACTTGGTTGTGGTGGAGATCTGTCCCAATTGGGGACTATGCAACTTATTTGACGGAGACTAAATAAATGATGTAGATGTCCCCTAATATCGAGGTGTAATGACTCCGGACTGGCCGTGTCCGGTAGTAAAATGAGCCACGACTCCGGGCAACGCTCCTTCCCCTGCTCCGTGGCCACATCTCATGTAGTAGAAGGACCACCATCTGTAAATCTAATCCCCCACTATGACCAGATGTTGACTTTTTGTTTTCTTCATCTTCTCGTCGGGTTTTACAAACCTCCCATTTTCTAAGTAAATCCCTAGTAGGAGGGGGCGCTGGGTAAAGGGTAGTGTACAGTAATACAGGGGGCACTCGCTCAACGTCTCGGCCGTCATCTCTAAGTAGGGTCCTGTCGAGGATAACGATCTCCATCCATTGTGCGTTTCCTGCCTCTAACCACAGTTTCCAGATACGCGGTTCCCTGTACTCAGCGCTTGTTCGGTCCGTACCATGGGGCTGGTGTGGGCGGCGGGAGATTGATGGGAAAATTAAACATTGACGCTTTGGCGCTCATTAAAGGGGAGTTCCTTGGCTGATCTTGTCAGGGAACCAACAGGAGATTCCTGAGCAGATGTCTTATTGTTACACACTGGCCGGAATCCACAAAGCCGCGGCGGATCACGCACTTACAACCTGGGCTGATCCATGGCAAGCGACTTATTTGTACGGGTTTTACTAGAAGTGTCCAATGTCCACATTCCAAGGCTGAGCCGACACTTGTACTTACTTGTATTTGGTTTGGCCGACGCCTCCCCTGACTTTACGGGCGGCACATGTGACATTTTGAACCTGTTTTTGGGCTGTTTTTAAGCAGTCCGTTAAAAAGTGTTTTGAAAACGCATCCATTTTAGACCGGATTTACCAATTATCTTAATTAAAGTGGGTCAAAAAACACATGCGTTTTTTGACGGACTGCTTAAAAACGGGCCAAAAGCTGGTTCAAAAAGCCACGTGTGCCACCGGCCTAAGGGTGATGGCACACGTGGCGTTTTGAACGCGTTTTTGGCCCGTTTTGAAGCACTCCGTCAAAAACCGCTTGCGTTTTTGACCAGTTTGAATTAAGATAATTGGTCAAACCTGTCATAAACGCATGCGTTTTTTAACAGACTGCTCGAAAACTGACCAAAAACGCCACGTGTGCCATCAACCTAAGGCGCAGGGTCAGGGGTGACTGCTACCTCCATATCCCTCATCATCGTCGTCCTCTCCTTCTTCCACCATGTCCTAATATTTTTCTTGTTCCTCAGCTCTTGTGTGACGAGTGGGCCAGTTATGGCGTCTTCTACAAGTATCAACCTATCGACCTGGTCCGGTAAGTTGTATTCCATCTTCCGTAGAACTACAGCTCCCATCATTCCTTCTCATCCCATTTTCTGATCTATTTTTCAGGAAATATTTTGGGGAGAAGATCGCCCTGTACTTTGCTTGGCTGGGAGTTTACACTCAGATGCTGATTCCTGCCTCCCTGGTGGGGATCATTGTCTTCCTATATGGATGTGCGACTGTAGATCAGGACATCCCCAGGTACGTCCTGCCCCTCCCCCCTGGTGCGCTGCTCGGATCCCAAAATTCATTGTTTGATGTCTGTGTAAACACATTTACTAAATCCTTGGGTGTTTTGATACAATGTCTCAGACCGGGTTTTAAACTGATACGTTGTAGCAAACTAGCAGATGTGTGCAGCTGATGTGTTTAGCTCACAGAGCATTGTCTGTAAATGGCAAGCCCTGTAGCCAGTCCTGCTCTTAGCAGCTGCACAGATCTACCTGTTTGTTACAGTGTATCAGTCTGGAGTCCACAGCTCACAGAGCATTGTCTAGTCGCAGAGGTGTGATATCAGTAGAGCGCCCCTTTAATAAGGCTAACGGTCCGTAGCGTCATGTTATATTACATTCTGTTGTGTGTATAGTATATAGGGTGATGGTTTTAGGGGGTCCAGTGTAAGCCCTGGATGATAGCAGTCACTTAGCAGGAGGCACACTGCCCCCCCAGGCCCCGGCTAATGCTCACAAGACAATGTGGAAACAGATAGGAAGACATAAATCTGACCCCGGCGCCAAGAGAAATTAAAGGCGCGCTGTGAAAACCAAGCGACAGAGGAGAACGCAACACTGACGGTCCGAGGGCGAAGCTCCAGCCCGGCGCTACCTCCCGCACAGACAGGGCAGGAGACACTCTCCAAAATATGATAAACTCCTAAAACCTGGATGGCAGGACCTTTACTTTATGGGGACATGTGGAGAATAGCAGAGAGGCCAATCACCTAGCGCCAGGGAGACTAACAGCGGGTGATGAATCTGTGCAAAGTAGTCCTTAAAGGGTCCATGGAAAGCTGCAGCCAGAGTTATGTATTGTCCCTGGAGAGATGTGTAATCAGACCTCACACTACTGTGCTCTGTGCTCTCTGCAGCCAGTGTTATGTACTGTCCCTGGAGAGATGTGTAATCAGACCTCACACTGCTGTGCTCTGTGCTCTCTGCAGCCAGTGTTATGTACTGTCCCTGGAGAGATGTGTAATCAGACCTCACACTGCTGTGCTCTGTGCTCTCTGCAGCCAGTGTTATGTACTGTCCCTGGAGAGATGTGTAATCAGACCTCACACTGCTGTGCTCTGTGCTCTCTGCAGCCAGTGTTATGTACTGTCCCTGGAGAGATGTGTAATCAGACCTCACACTGCTGTGCTCTGTGCTCTCTGCAGCCAGTGTTATGTATTGTCCCTGGAGAGATGTGTAATCAGACCTCACACTGCTGTGCTCTGTGCTCTCTGCAGCCAGTGTTCTGTATTGTCCCTGGAGAGATGTGTAATCAGACCTCACACTACTGTGCTCTGTGCTCTCTGCAGCCAGTGTTATGTACTGTCCCTGGAGAGATGTGTAATCAGACCTCACACTGCTGTGCTCTGTGCTCTCTGCAGCCAGTGTTATGTACTGTCCCTGGAGAGATGTGTAATCAGACCTCACACTGCTGTGCTCTGTGCTCTCTGCAGCCAGTGTTATGTACTGTCCCTGGAGAGATGTGTAATCAGACCTCACACTGCTGTGCTCTGTGCTCTCTGCAGCCAGTGTTATGTACTGTCCCTGGAGAGATGTGTAATCAGACCTCACACTGCTGTGCTCTGTGCTCTCTGCAGCCAGTGTTATGTATTGTCCCTGGAGAGATGTGTAATCAGACCTCACACTGCTGTGCTCTGTGCTCTCTGCAGCCAGTGTTCTGTATTGTCCCTGGAGAGATGTGTAATCAGACCTCACACTGCTGTGCTCTGTGCTCTCTGCAGCCAGTGTTATGTATTGTCCCTGGAGAGATGTGTAATCAGACCTCACACTGCTGTGCTCTGTGCTCTCTGCAGCCAGTGTTATGTATTGTCCTTGGAGAGATGTGTAATCAGACCTCACACTGCTGTGCTCTGTGCTCTCTGCAGCCAGTGTTATGTATGGTCCCTGGAGAGATGTGTAATCAGACCTCACACTGCTGTGCTCTGTGCTCTCTGCAGCCAGTGTTATGTATTGTCCCTGGAGAGATGTGTAATCAGACCTCACACTGCTGTGCTCTGTGCTCTCTGCAGCCAGTGTTATATATTGTCCCTGGAGAGATGTGTAATCAGACCTCACACTGCTGTGCTCTGTGCTCTCTGCAGCCAGTGCTATGTATTGTCCCTGGAGAGATGTGTAATCAGACCTCACACTGCTGTGCTCTGTAGTACCCAACCAGAGGAGCTAAAAGCGCAGAAGTAACTTAGAGCATCTGATCTGCACATCAATCAGAAGTAGAGGAAATGGGCGTGTGGAGCACTTCAGAGAGCACAGCAGTGTGAGGACACTCCCCCAGTGCCCTTTTAATCCTGGAATATAAATCCATTTATCACAGTCCTGCTGCTACTAACAACAAACAGTGGGAGGTCTTAATACACATCTCTTCAGGGACGGTACCTAACACTGACTCCAGAGTGCACAGCAGTGTGAGGACACATCCCCAGTGCACTTGGAGAAGTTGAAGTATGGCTTTATATTCCAGCATTACACTGTTCTGCTGCTACTAACAACATACACAAATTCTTGATTACACCTCCCTCCATCGTTTCCCAGGCAGGGTCCTGACATCTATGTGTCCGATTGAGTATATGGGCAGGGTCTCTACATAAGACCCCACCTCTAACTCATTATATATTCACATTTCCAATCTGTGGAGTTACAGAAGTTCTGGAGCCTCATGGAGACCAGAATATCCCCTCTGCGCTATTTATAGACCAATGCTATAAATCACCTGAGGTGGTCTCGGGGGGCCAGCAACGGGACCCTAAAGCTTCAGGTTACACTGCTACACTATAGATGAGCCACACACCCCTCCTTCCTACTAGTAATGGGGTACAAGTCCAACAGGCAGTGCTCGCTGGGAAAAATATGCAAATTAGCTCTCTAGCGCCACCTATTGGTAGCTACTCTTAGTCCATGTTCGACCCAGCAGGGTATCGGCCGTACTCGTAAAGTACAAGTATCCTCTATAGTATGAGGTGTGTGGGTGACTAGGAGCCCCCAGACCCAGGAGCCCCCTTTAGTCCGTCCTGCGGACCCTCCTCTGTACACGACACATGTCACAGGTTTCCATCTTTCCGCAGCATGGAGATGTGCGACCAGCGGAACAATATCACCATGTGCCCCCTATGTGACAAGACCTGCAACTACTGGAAGATCAGCTCCGCCTGCGCCACCGCCCGCGCCAGTCATCTCTTCGACAACCCGGCCACGGTCTTCTTCTCCGTCTTCATGGCGTTATGGGGTAAGGAACCAGCTGCAGGGATCAGGGTGGACGCTGATACATTGTAACAAACCCTACACATGTGGTGCAGGTTGCAGTACCCTAGGATTAACAGAAGGTGGTCCTGGGCCTCTACCACAACCAGTGGTGACCTCCACAGCTCCAAATCCGCGTGCCTAACTAAGCAATACATGCAAAGAGTCTGCCACCACTAGGGGGAGCTCTCTGTATACATTGTTGTTTGATGTCCATGTATGCAGGACGCTTCCCCCTAGTGGTGAGTTATAGAATAACACTCTAAATATAAGGAATGTGGAACAACGTTGCCCAAAGTTTATTCAAATATTAGTCCCAGAATTTTGGATATGTCCGTGTACACCCATTACCCCAGCCCCTGGCCGCAGCCCTCACCAAAGTCCTATATAATCCCTGGGATTGTCCCTGTGGTCTTGCATAGACGTGCTCTACTCCCAGTTTTGGGGATTATGTAATTTTGGCCCTGTATTGGATAATTAGCGGAGATGACATTTTTTAGTTTTTATCTGGGAACACGTCTGAGCTGGCGGCCGGTCTCCGATCCCTCCGTGTTTCTCATGTTTTGGATTCTGCGTCCCCTTCCAGGACGGCATCGAGGGATTCGTCACCCCCCTCCAGGTCACCGCTCCCTGTCCTCCAGGATTTTGGCTTGTGTTCTTATTTTGGCAACTTGCGCTTATTTTTATCCCGTTTTTGTAGCTGAATATGTGATGTGCGGACGGATCGGGCGCATCTGTTAGTATTTATTTCCCATCGTCTCCCCTGAGGTCGTCCGATCTCCCCGGAGCCTCCGCTATATAACAATTACCCCTCTGCCATATGCTGGAGAGACCTTCCCAGCCAGAAGTGAGTCATCTTTCCTTTGAGAACTACTAGAGCCTGGCACAGGAGGGTGGCCACTAATCATTACTATATACTCATCATTACTATATACTCCCATCAGAGGCCTTTTACTTTAAAGGGAACCTATCAGCAGGTGTTTCCATACAGTGTCAGGTATTTTCCTTGTATAATCAGACCTTTGTGTATAGTGTTGGTGACTGTGAAACATGGATTTATATTCCAGGATTGTAGCTTCTCCTTTTGCCCTGGGGATGTGTTCTCACACTGCTGTGCTCTGTGCGCTCTGCAGCCAGTGTTATGCATAGTCCCTGGAGAGATGTGTAATCAGACCTCACACTGCTGTGCTCTGTGCTCTCTGCAGCCAGTGTTATGTATTGTCCCTGGAGAGATGTGTAATCAGACCTCACACTGCTGTGCTCTGTGCTCTCCGCAGCCAGTGTTATGTACTGTCCCTGGAGAGATGTGTAATCAGACCTCACACTGCTGTGCTCTGTGCTCTCTGCAGCCAGTGTTATGTATTGTCCCTGGAGAGATGTGTAATCAGACCTCACACTGCTGTGCTCTGTGCTCTCTGCAGCCAGTGTTATGTATTGTCCCTGGAGAGATGTGTAATCAGACCTCACACTGCTGTGCTCTGTGTGCTCTGCAGCCAGTGTTATGTATTGTCCCTGGAGAGATGTGTAATCAGACCTCACACTGCTGTGCTCTGTGCTCTCTGCAGCCAGTGTTATGTATAGTCCCTGGAGAGATGTGTAATCATACCTCACACTGCTGTGCTCTGTGCTCTCTGCAGCCAGTGTTATGTACTGTCCCTGGAGAGATGTGTAATCAGACCTCACACTGCTGTGCTCTGTGCTCTCTGCAGCCAGTGTTATGTATTGTCCCTGGAGAGATGTGTAATCAGACCTCACACTGCTGTGCTCTGTGCTCTCTGCAGCCAGTGTTATGTATTGTCCCTAGAGAGATGCGTAATCAGACCTCACACTGCTGTGCTCTGTGCTCTCTGTAGCCAGTGTTATGTATTGTCCCTGGAGAGATGTGTAATCAGACCTCACACTGCTGTGCTCTGTGCTCTCTGCAGCCAGTGTTATGTATTGTCCTCACACTGCTGTGCTCTGTGCTCTCTGCAGCCAGTGTTATGTATTGTCCCTGGAGAGATGTGTAATCAGACCTCACACTGCTGTGCTCTGTGCAGCCAGTGTTATGTATTGTCCCTGGAGAGATGTGTGATCAGACCTCACACTGCTGTGCTCTGTGCTCTCTGCAGCCAGTGTTATGTACTGTCCCTGGAGAGATGTGTAATCAGACCTCACACTGCTGTGCTCTGTGCTCTCTGCAGCCAGTGTTATGTATTATCCCTGGAGAGATGTGTAATCAGACCTCACACTGCTGTGCTCTGTGCTCTCTGCAGCCAATGTTATGTATTGTCCCTGGAGAGATGTGTAATCAGAAATGTGTGTATGGTGTTAGTTGCAGCAGGACTGTGATTACGGTATATGGGTTTGTTTCAAAATTGTATCCTTTTCCAAGTGTTTTGGGGGTTTGTCCTCACACTGCTGTGTTGTGTGCTCAGTACTAACTCTGGAAAGATGTGTAATCACACCGTTTTAGTCTGTTGTTGTTGTATGATTGTGAAATGGATTTATATTCCAGGATTGTAGCTTCTCTAAGTGCACTGGGGGCGTGTCCTCACACGGCTGTGCTGTTAGCTCTCTACATTTATCTGCCTCCCAGCTTCTCTCTGCTCTGAGTAAAAGCTGCAGCCGACCTCTGGCTCAACGCTCCAGGTGTTGCTGCCTGAGGCAAGAGGCTCAACTCACCTCATGGCTGGAGCACCCTTGGTCAACAGTCTCTGTGCACAGACCAGTGTTGCTTCTGCCCTTAGTCAGCGGCTCTGCAGTACCAAGTATATTGACAGGTTCCCTCTTTACTTTCTAATTTGATGTCCCCTGTCGTCTTGGAGGCCGTGGCTCTCTGTATGTCTAGCGCTGCTCACAGCTGAGAGGTTGTTAGTGGTGTCGTTACAATGTATCAGTGCAGAGTCTGCTTAGCTCACAGAGCATTGCCTAGAATGGATGAAACAAAGGCCGACTCCAGCAAGAATCTCAGTAGGCTGCTGGTGATCAGTCCGGCTCTTCTTGTTGATCTGGGTTGTTAGGCTCTGCTCACTGAGAAGATCCGGCTCTTCTGGCTCCTGAACTGCTCCCTATTATATAATGGGGAGCCTCCGTCCAGTCCCCCACCCCCTCCACTCCACTTTTAACCTGATTTTATTAGGTTAAAGGGGGCGTGGTGAGCTGATTAGGGGCGGGGTTAAGTGCCGGCTCCGCCGCCGCTCACGTGAAAGAACCGGTCATTTGCGAATTACTCATCACGAATGGCTGCGTACAGAAGGTAGATGGAATTGTTCTCGCCTACCGACAGCAAGCAGAGATCTTGAAATTGAGTAGAAAAGGATGAATAAATCCTATTGGCACCTGCGAAGGTGCCAGAGCCACATGGGGCACACTGGGGTGTAGGGCGGACGGTTTGGTGCTTACTGCTATGTATTATGCTGCTGCTGCACCCATAAGACGTCGCACCACTATGTGCATTATTGCCTTTCTTTAGGACCCTTTTAGTGATGCCCCCTACCCCGAGTCTCTTATGACCCCTGAGATAGTCAGACTTTATGTTCCCAGTTCTGTAGGAATGGCGGACACATTCTTGCAGAGATTGATACATTGTTGCTGTAGAGGAAGAGTCTGTGACTTTCACTATTGGAGTGTTAATATCCATAAAAAAGGCAGAAATCCGAGGGGTATGTAAGGGGTTAATGCTGCCAAGATTAAAATCTCTACAAATGCAGGCGCAGTGAGGAGGCGGGGCCGCGTCTGGAGGACGCACATTCAGGACATCTCCTGCTTCTCCGCGGAGCCGCTAAACTAAATAAGTCTGCAGAGTGTAAAAACACTGGTGTCACCGCCGTGAGGGATGGAGCCGGATCTTCTGCGTTTCCTGAAATCATTTATTAGAAGCAGAACTGTGAGGAAAGCAGGTTTACATTCCAGTATTGTGCACGAGGCGCATGTCCTCACACTGCTGTGCACTGTGCTGCCTGCGATGGCCTCTTACCTCGGCTCGGGCTGAAGCAGGGTTCTGGTTCAATACTAATGCTTTCACTTTGAACAGTGTGAAGGAGCTGTGGCACAACAGTGTCAGGATACACACAAAGTGCACAATCCTGGAACATAAATTCATATTTCACAGTCCTGCTGCTACTACCAACGTACACAGCAGTATGATTACACCTCCCTCCAGGGACAATACATAACACTGGCTGCAGAGAGCACAGAGCACAGCAGTGTGAGGTCTGATTACACCTCCCTCCAGGGACAATGCATAACACTGGCTGCAGAGAGCACAGAGCACAGCAGTGTGAGGTCTGATTACACCTCCCTCCAGGGACAGTACATAACACTGGCTGCAGAGAGCACAGAGCACAGCAGTGTGAGGTCTGATTACACATCTCTCCAGGGACAATACATAACACTGGCTGCAGAGAGCACAGAGCACAGCAGTGTGAGGACAATACATAACACTGGCTGCAGAGAACACAGAGCACAGCAGTGTGAGGTCTGATTACACATCTCTCCAGGGACAATACATAACACTGGCTGCAGAGAGCACAGAGCACAGCAGTGTGAGGTCTGATTACACATCTCTCCAGGGACAATACATAACACTGGCTGCAGAGAGCACAGAGCACAGCAGTGTGAGGTCTGATTACACATCTCTCCGGGGACAATACATAACACTGGCTGCAGAGAGCACAGAGCACAGCAGTGTGAGGTCTGATTACACCTCCCTCCAGGGACAATACGTAACACTGGCTGCAGAGAACACAGAGCACAGCAGTGTGAGGACACAGCCCCAGTACAATCCTGGATTATAAATCCATATATCACAGTCCTGCTGCTACTAACATACACCATGGTCTGATTACACATCTCTCCAGGGACAATACATGACGCTGGCCACAGTCCGTAGGGTCACAGGATCCCTTTAAGGCTGCTGCAGATCTCTGGTGTAGGGCCATGCCAACTTCCAGTTTAATGCTGATCTGAGTCATAAATATCTAATAAATCATAATATCTATGGAGTCCCGCGCTGCTTCCATCCTATAGACTGAGCTCTTCTATGGGGATCCTATAATGCGGCCATATAGTGTGATAATGAAGCCATGCGTGTTACATATCAGTCCCATGTGGCTCCAGGAGACCGGAGAGGTTCCCAGTGGATGTGATGTAACCTCCAGCCTGTGTGTTACATATGGATTGCCCTATAGTTACTATGTATGTGAATGTAATCATAGGATGTCAGATACAGCTACAGACACACATACAGGTCAGGACGTGCTATGGAGAGAAAGGGGTTAAAATATTCGCCTGTAATAACACAATAATCGCTATAAACCTCCATTGTCAGGGACCGGTCATAGGGAACTAATGAAGAACAATTTTCATGTCCCTGTGTATTAGGCTTAAAAATGTAACACTAGCATCATATACAGGGGGTACAGAAAATATTCAGACCCCTTTAAAATGTTCCTGCTTTGTTTCATTGCAGCCAATTGGTAAGATCAAAAAAATTTAGTTTTTTTGCTCATTTATGTGCCCCGGTGATGGGCGTTGTGGGCTTAGGGTCATTTTCTTGTTTAAAGGTTCGGGCCAGTCTGAGGTCCAGAGCATCTGGAAGAGGTTTTATCCAGGATATCTCTGTACTTGGCCAGATCTGTGTCTTGCCACAATTTTGTCTCTGAGCTCCTTGGGCAGTTCCTTAGACCTTATGATTCTCATGTGATCTGACATGCGCTGTGAGCTGTGAGGTCTTATATAGACAGGTGTGCACCTTTCCTAATCAAGTCCAATCAGTTTAATTAAACACAGCTGGACTCGAAGAAGGAGTAGAACCATCTCAAGGAGGATCAGAAGAAAATGGACAGCATGTGAGGTACATGAGTCACCGCAAAGGGACTCAATACTTGTACCATGTGATATTTCAGTTTTTCTTGTTTAATACATTACCAAAAATATCTACAATTCTGGGGGTAGATTTCACATTAATAAGCAAAAAAAAAGACATTTTTTTGATCTTATCACTTGGCACCACGCTGGAGATCTGTTGTTTCCATCTTTACAGTCATCCTATAGGTGGCAGTAGTGGGCATTCTCTATAAGGGGAGGGAGAAGGAGGAGCTACACTGGTGTGTAAAGTGATCTCTACAGACCAGGAAGAGTCCCATGATGATGATGATGGTGAACAAAATCCATATTTTTATAAAGTTTCTATAATTGATGGCTCCTCCCCCTTGTATAATTAATGTACAGACCCCTCAATAAATAACCTGCTCCTTGTGTTACAGCTGCCACGTTCATGGAGCACTGGAAGAGGCGGCAAATGCGGCTCAACTACAGATGGGACCTGACCGGCTTTGAAGAGGAAGAGGTGAGGAAGTTGGAGAGCTACTTACCTCCCTGTAGGTTGTGTGTGTTTTTGCATCTCTGCTCTACTGCAGTGATTGAGGTTAAGCTGCAGTACCACACACAACCTGTGGGCAGACATGGTGCTATTTTCTGAAGAAGGCAGATGCAGGACAATCCCTTTAAGAAGACAACGAACTGATACATGTTCATTGCAAACACCGGCCACCTTATGGGGGAAATTTACAGGATATCTCACGCAGCGCTGCAGCTAGGGGAGGCCGGAGGGGACAATCCCATAGATATTTGGTGTCGCTGAAGACAATCTTATGGGAGTTTGTCCACTGTCTGAATGTTGACTGACTGAATGTTGTGTTAGAACCGGTCTCGGCCCAGATATTTGCATTGTGTCTTTGTGAGTGTTGTGTATACTTGTCCATATACCTGAACCTCTATGACCAGTGTGGCCCATAATACAGGGGCGGACGTCCTCCAGAACCCCCCCAGCACCTACCGAACCTGACCTGGACCCAGTAATAACGCTCTGTTTTTCTCCCCTCCCCGTGTGTCGTGTTCTTGTATCCGCAGGGCACAGTCAAGGTTTGAATTCTCGTTTTATTAATATAATTTTCTATCTTATTTTCTCTGCCTTCCCCTTTGAATCACCCAAATCCTGGCACATCCAGCACTGGCCCCCATGTATGTGTCCCGCGTGTCCGTCACTGTCCTGTCTGATCCCACCCACCGAAAAATGAACGTGTCGCACCTTGTCTCTGGCTGTTTGGTTTATGTTGCATCACATTTTGTGTTCATTACCAATCATCACCATTCCCTGTATGTCCGCAGACGGTAACGCATCGTACCGCTGTGTGCACTGATCAGCACCCGTCACGGCTGCCTGCACTGCAGATCTGCGCTGCCATCCTGATGAAGAGCTTCACCTGGTGGAGGGGTCCCACCATTACCACATCTGATCTTCTCTTTATTTCCCGCAGGACCACCCAAGGGCAGAATATGAGGCTAAAGTCCTCCAAAAATCCCTGAGAAAAGAGCACAGGCGCAAAGAGGTAAGAAGAACATCCATATATGAGGCTAGAGGGGTGTAACAAGGCCTGATGGTGTCTATAAAATAGATTTTTACAACATACTGTATATACAGCCACCAGTAGGGGGAGCTCAGGAGATTACTACATACTGTATATACAGCCACCATTAGGGGGAGCTCAGGAGATTACTACATACTGTATATACAGCCACCATTAGGGGGAGCTCAGGAGATTACTACATACTGTATATACAGTCACCACTAGGGGGAGCTCAGGTGATTACTACATACTGTATATACAGCCACCACTAGGAGGAGCTCAGGAGATTACTACATACTGTATATACAGCCACCACTAGGAGGAGCTCAGGAGATTACTACATACTGTATATACAGCCACCACTAGGAGGAGCTCAGGAGATTACTACATACTGTACATACAGTCACCACTAGGAGGAGCTCAGGAGATTACTACATACTGTACATACAGCCACCACTAGGGGGAGCTCAGGAGATTACTACATACTGTATATACAGCCACCACTAGGGGGAGCTCAGGAGATTACTACATACTGTATATACAGCCACCACTATGGGGGATCTCAGGAGATTACTACATACCGTATATATAGCCACCACTAGGAGGAGCTCAGGAGATTACTACATACTGTATATACACCACCACTAGGAGGAGCTCAGGAGATTACTACATACTGTATATACACCACCACTAGGGGGAGCTCAGGAGAATAGTACATACTGTATATACTGCCACCATTAGGGGGAGCTCAGGAGATTACTACATACTGTATATACAGCCACCACTATGGGGGATCTCAGGAGATTACTACATACTGTATATATAGCCACCACTAGGAGGAGCTCAGGAGATTACTACATACTGTATATACACCACCACTAGGAGGAGCTCAGGAGATTACTACATACTGTATATACACCACCACTAGGGGGAGCTCAGGAGAATAGTACATACTGTATATACTGCCACCATTAGGGGGAGCTCAGGAGATTACTACATACTGTATATACAGCTACCACTAGGGCGGAGCTCAGGAGATTACTACATACTGTATATACAGCCACCACTAGGGGGAGCTCAGGAGATTACTACATACTGTATATACAGCCACCACTATGGGGGATCTCAGGAGATTACTACATACTGTATATACAGCTACCACTAGGGCGGAGCTCAGGAGATTACTACATACTGTATATACAGCCACCACTATGGGGGATCTCAGGAGATTACTACATACTGTATATACAGCTACCACTAGGGCGGAGCTCAGGAGATGACTACATACTGTATATGCAGCCACCACTAGGAGGAGCTCAGGAGATTACTACATACTGTATATACAGCCACCACTAGGGGGAGCTCAGGAGATTACTACATACTGTATATACAGCCACCACTAGGGGAGCTCAGGTGATTGCTACATACTGTAAATACAGCCACCACTAGGGGGAGCTCAGGAGATTACTACATACTGTATATACAGCCACCACTAGGGGAGCTCAGGAGATTACTACACACTGTGTATACAGCCACCACTAGGGGAGCTCAGGAGATTACTACACACTGTGTATACAGCCACCACTAGAGTGAGCTCATGAGATTAGGGCGTTATATTTGGGATCAGTTTGAGGTGCAGGTTTCAGTCTGGGAAATCTGCCTGACACTTACCATATGATGCTGATACCTGACAATGTGGTGATAAGGTGATTACTGCTCATTCCGCCCACATCAATAAGTCATGTAATTTGCACTTCCGCAATGTCGGCCCTTTAGTTGCGATTATCCTTGTGTCCTGTAACCCGACGCTGTGCCAGTCACGCTCCCGTTGTGTGTGACCGTGTTTGTGCAGCCTCCGTCTGTATACAATTGGCAGCCATTGTGAGCCACACCGCGGGATCAGGTAACCTGTGAGTGAAGGCAATGCTGGCATTGTCCTCCCGCGTGTCCTGTTACCGCGCCGTGTCGCCGCTCTGCGCCATCTTCTCCATACGTAGACTAGTAGCATGTTACTAACAATCACTCCTGAGCTGGAAATAAATCTGACCTCATTGTGTGCGTTCAGGGTGAGTTTGCACGCGGCAGATTTGCTGCAGACGTTTTTTTGCGCGCGGTCCCGTTCCTCTGAATGACGCTCGCTGAAACCGACGCGCTTGCCGCAAATACAACCCTATTCAGATGAACGGAACAAATTATCGGTCGCAGAACGTTCTGCAGCAAACTCTGCCGTGTTTGTCGCGACTTGTGGTCATGTGACGTGAGATTGCAATGGCGTGCATGTGGTCACGGGGTGATCCGATCCGCCGAGGTGGCCCCAGACATTGCGATCCTATGTCGCACGCCCACAATTTGCGCCTTTTATAGAGAGGACTTCATCATGATGAACTGGATTATATTTCTCTTCTGTCTCCGCTGCCTTACTGCTGTATCTGTATGTCGGATATTGAATGAGCGTGTGCTACTGCCCCCATCATCACTGGCCTCTAGGGGGCAGCCTATGGTTGGGGTCTTAATTTCGATAAACGGGGGCAACCATCAATGTCTTGGCTGAGGGTTGAGGAACCTGGAGGAGACCAAACATGACCCCTTAGGGCCACCATAGACTTCATAGCGCAAAGCTGTGTACTTTTTTCAGGGAGGTTCACAAAATATGATTTTATCTTTGATTTTATTTCATAGACTCAAGTTATGACAGAAGTGACACTTGCTTTCCAGGCCTCAGTTTGCAAAATTGTCTAATAGCACTGCTGCCTGCAGTTCCCAGGTTAACCAATCACAGCGCAGGTCTC
This sequence comes from Engystomops pustulosus, assembly GCF_040894005.1. Classification (NCBI taxonomy): domain Eukaryota; kingdom Metazoa; phylum Chordata; class Amphibia; order Anura; family Leptodactylidae; genus Engystomops; species Engystomops pustulosus. The sequence continues at coordinate 179,859,135 of NC_092417.1, read as the reverse complement.
ATGCTGCCAGAGGAGTTTAAGAAATTAAAACTGAATGCTTATTGGTTGCTATGGACAACCAGGATAAATGAGGCCTACTTGTGTTGTAGCCAGCAATGGGCCTCAGTATTGTAGCAGATACAGGTCTAACGCTACAAATGTGGTAATATAATGATGTTACTGAGCAGGCGGCTGCCAAAAGGCACACGTATTACCCTAGGCCTCATTAATTAAACTCCCCGATATCAGGGCTGTCTTTTTATAGCAGCCAATCGCAGCAGAGCTTTCATATTTTCACACTAGTTTTAAGAGATCTGTTGTCTCATTGGTTGCCCCGTGCAACGTCTGATGGGAGGAGCATGACTCTATAATGAGTCGGACATTAGACATTACATAGTATATATCACTTTTATTTAAGGAGATTTGATCTAAAAATCTTTATTGCTAGTTTACAATGACGAAAATAAATCCCAAATTCCCTGCACCACAGCTATAACCATGTTCACGTCATATGGGGTTAGTCCATGTAAGATTGTCCAGGCGTCCGTCACTGGTCACGACCATAGTGTCCACAACGCCGCCATGACCCTGGGGAGGGGTAGGTAGGTGGCCCCTGGCTTGGCCGGTGATGTTTGGGGGCGCTGCACACATCCCCCCTGTTCTCATTCATTGCTGCCGGTTGATCGATGCTTTATAACACTATCGCTTGCTCCTTTTTGTTTCCTCCGAACGCCTTCAGAAGCATCCGCCTGTTCCCGAGGACAACCCAAACAAGTGGAGGCAGAGAGTTAAGACAGCCATGGCTGGGGTGAAATTGGTACATGTTCCACCCAATGTCCAGGGTTAAGCAATGGTCACCCGAGGCGGCACCTTGTTTTACCGTGTTCCGGCATCCGGAGGGGATTATTGTGAGGCCTACAGCTGACGGATGATCCCCTCCGGATGCCTAGTTGTTGTTCCATTTTAACCCTCACCTCCGTGTCCGCTCTCCCTCGTCCCCCACCGCTCCTGCCGATGCATGGCTCCCCGTCACATTGTGTGTAGTGTCTGTGTGCATGCCGCACCGTGTACGAGGGGACCGGCCTAGTGTTGTCTTGTCATTCACATTATTATAACTCCATTTTTTGTGGCTCATTACTAATGTAAACATCTCCCCATTGCTCATGGTCACCCATTGACATAACTGGGAACACTGGGATTTAAAGGGGAACGGTTGTGGATGTTGTAAGTAGCAGCAGGACTGTGATTTCTATTCCAGGATTGTAGATTCTCCCCGTGCACTGGAAGGGATGTCCTCACACTGCTGTGCTCTGTGCTCTATGCAGGCAGTGTTAGGAGAGATGTATAATAAGACCTTTACTTAAGTATTTATAGTAGCAGCAGGACTGTGAAATACTACTGCTGTAGTTTGCAAGCAGATCCTGCAACAGACACTCCAGGGTCAGAAAGTTTCTTCTCTACTTTGCCTAAATTGGAACTTCCTAAAAAAAAAATTTTTTAATTTGGTTTCAAAACTACTTAAATCTGTAAAATTTTTGCAATTTTTAATTTTTTTTTACAGCAATTTACTTGAGCAAAATTGTCACTAAAATTATTTGTAGCAAAAGGTTCCCAGGTATGTTAATCCTTCTTAAAGGGGTTGGCCAGGGTCTACTATTGATGGCTTGTTCTCAGGATAGTCCCGACACCCAGCACTGATCACTGTGGCACATGTCAAGCATTGCAGCATCTTGTTCTCCAGCAAAACTACAACTTCCCGACATCCTAAAAAAAAAAAAATTCCTGTTGTTTTATTTTAGTTTTTTTTGAATGAAGCAACACTGGGCCCCCCTTCTGCATCACTAAACCGATGTGTGAGCTGCGGACGCTGCCACCTGTGTGCGCGTGGTCTCCTCCGCCCGTGTGTCCTCACATTGATATCTCCTCCACCCCCCACCCCCCCCCGGTCCTGGATTTCCCATGATTCCCTAGTGATTCAGTTTTTTTTTTGTGTGTGTTTTTCTTGTTTCAATGCATTTTAGACTGAGAAGGAGAAGCTGACGTGGAGGGACAGGGTCCCCGCTTATGTCACAAACATGGTCGGAATAATCTTCATGGTAAGTGGGGAGGGTCATATCCTAAATTTCCTAAACTTACAGTAAGAACTACAGAATCTGATCCAGGGGAAGATGAGGCGGCTGATCGGCACAAGGTTCCCCAAAGACCCGAAACGCTGCCCAAAATAATGGAAGGTCTGGCTTCAATATTGAGTCTATGTATCAGTAATTGCTGTAAGAGTTCTCCATAGAACCTCCGGGGGGCAGTGTCAGGCAGGGTCCCTTGTCCCCACAAGACTTTTTGGCTCCATGATTCATTATACAGAATATAAGGGTCTGTGACAATTACTACCGTATTATGGATCCCCAGAGACCACTTTTTCCTAAATCCGCAGCCTCTTGGCTATTAGGTTGTACGCACATAAGTGCGGGGAAGAATTTTGTGGATAACAAATATGAATCGATTGTAGTAAGAAATGGGATTTCAGGGGCCCCCTATACCGCTCCAGTATGGGGGGGGCCCTATACCGATCCAGTATGGGGGGGGCCTATACCGCTCCAGTATGGGGGGGGCCCTATACCGATCCAGTATGGGGGGGGGCCTATACCGCTCCAGTATGGGGGGGGGGCCCTATACCGCTCCAGTATGGGGGGGGGGCCCTATACCGCTCCAGTATGGGGGGGGGGGCCCCTATACCGCTCCAGTATGGGGGGGGGGGCCCTATACTGCTCCAGTATGGGGGGGGGGGCCCTATACCGCTCCAGTATGGGGGGGGGGGCCCTATACCGCTCCAGTATGGGGGGGGGGCCCTATACCGCTCCAGTATGGGGGGGGGGGCCCTATACCGCTCCAGTATGGGGGGGGGGGCCCTATACCGCTCCAGTATGGGGGGGGGGCCCTATACCGCTCCAGTATGGGGGGGGGGGCCCTATACCGCTCCAGTATGGGGGGGGGGCCCTATACCGCTCCAGTATGGGGGGGGGGGCCCTATACCGCTCCAGTATGGGGGGGGGGGCCCTATACCGCTCCAGTATGGGGGGGGGGGCCCTATACCGCTCCAGTATGGGGGGGGGGCCCTATACCGCTCCAGTATGGGGGGGGGGCCCTATACCGCTCCAGTATGGGGGGGGGGCCCTATACCGCTCCAGTATGGGGGGGGGGCCCTATACCGCTCCAGTATGGGGGGGTGGGCCTATACCGCTCCAGTATGGGGGGGTGGGCCTATACCGCTCCAGTATGGGGGGGTGGCCCTATACCGCTCCAGTATGGGGGGGTGGCCCTATACCGCTCCAGTATGGGGGGGTGGCCCTATACCGCTCCAGTATGGGGGGGTGGCCCTATACCGCTCCAGTATGGGGGGGTGGCCCTATACCGCTCCAGTATGGGGGGGGGTGGCCCTATACCGCTCCAGTATGGGGGGGGGGGGCCCTATACCGCTCCAGTATGGGGGGGTGGCCCTATACCGCTCCAGTATGGGGGGGGGGCCCTATACCGCTCCAGTATGGGGGGGTGGGCCCTATACCGCTCCAGTATGGGGGGGTGGGCCCTATACCGCTCCAGTATGGGGGTGGGCCCTATACCGCTCCAGTATGGGGGTGGGCCCTATACCGCTCCAGTATGGGGGGGGCCCTATACCGCTCCAGTATGGGGGGGGGGCCCTATACCGCTCCAGTATGGGGGGGGGGCCCTATACCGCTCCAGTATGGGGGGGGGGCCCTATACCGCTCCAGTATGGGGGGGGGGGGCCCTATACCGCTCCAGTATGGGGGGGGGGCGCCCTATACCGCTCCAGTATGGGGGGGGGGCGCCCTATACCGCTCCAGTATGGGGGGGGGGCGCCCTATACCGCTCCAGTATGGGGGGGGGCCCTATACCGCTCCAGTATGGGGGGGGGGGGCCCTATACCGCTCCTTACATCTGACTGTCTTACGCTTTGCCCCTTTCCCTCCACCAGGTCGGTCTAACGTTTGCCATCGTCTTTGGTGTCATCGTGTATCGCGTCTCCACTGCGGCTGCGCTGGCCATGAGCTCTAACCCCTCGGCCCGCGCCAATGTCAGGGTGACGGTGACTGCCACTGCCGTCATCATCAACCTGGTGGTGATTCTGATTCTGGATGAAGTGTATGGCTGCATAGCAAGATGGCTCACTCAGATTGGTAAGTGTCTGTCTGTGTGGGTTTGTTCCACCCTCCTGCAGCCTTAACACAAATGTGATAATTAAAGGGAACCTGTCAGCAGGTGTGACTGTTCAGGCTGTAGCCAGTGTCATGTATTGTCCCTGGAGAAGTGTGTTATCAGACTTTTGTGTTGTTGCAGAAATGTGGATTAAAATTCTAGGAATTTCGCCACTTACAACATACAACTTACGCCACTTTTTCGCCATTTTGCAACATATAAAACATGTAACAAAAAGTTAATTGTTCTCCGGTTCTTCTGTAAACCAATCCTTGTCTGGTTTTCATCTCCCAAAAATCTTCACCCAACCCATTTATTATATTCTTGACAGAGGTTCCAAAAACGGACAAGACCTTTGAAGAGCGCCTGATCTTTAAGGCCTTCCTCCTGAAGTTTGTCAACGCCTACACCCCCATCTTCTACGTGGCTTTCTTCAAGGGGCGGTGAGTAGCGGGTCACAGGTTTGGGATGAGGCTGGAGTGCACTCATTCTGCTTAGGGAGACCCAGCATGGGTGTGCAAATGCTTCTTGGGGAATATATGCAAATGAGCCAAACCAGAGACTCCGCCCAACCTTCCCCATGGATAGAAGCCACCTGTACGTTCCATAGGCTTCCCGGCAACTGAGGCAGCTGCAGTATTAAAGGGACGGTCCCAGAGGAGAAGACTCCTTAGGGACCGCTATCAATTACCTAGAACATAGAGGAGAGGGCATCTCTCATATAATTCTCAGGTGTAATACTTCACTTCCCCTGCGGAGGCGCTGCAGGGAAATTGAACCGAACAATTTTTCCACATTTTTTTCCCTATTATCAGGTTTGTTGGACGTCCAGGAGACTACCTCTACATTTTTGGCTCGTTCAGGATGGAAGAGGTAGGTGTCCCTAGAGGTCTGTGCGCGGCTTAGTAGTCGGGGGGGGGGGGGGGCCTCCGCTGTTGGGTTATTGGAGCGGGATCATCTGAACCAGAAGATGTTCAGCCTTCGCTCTAGGACCACCAGGTGAACCCTCCACTAGCGCTGGTGTCTGTGTTCTTTACAGTGCGCCCCCGGTGGCTGTTTGATGGAACTGTGCATCCAGCTGAGCATCATCATGTTGGGGAAGCAGCTGATCCAGAACAACCTCTTTGAGATCGGGATCCCGTGAGTGTCCTGACCCCTGCAATGACCCCCCTGCCCCCTTTATAGGTGTAGCCGCTCACGGAATATCTTCTCCTCCTAGGAAGATGAAGAAGCTGATCAGATACTTAAAGTCACGGAGACAGAAATACATGGATCACGAGGAGCACGTGAAGAGGAAGCAGCGCTACGAGCTGGACTACGACCTGGAGCCTTTCGCTGGACTTACCCCCGAGTACATGGAGATGAGTACGTCGTCACATCTCCTACAATGTCATATGATTGATTTTGCCGGAGAATGGCGCCACCCCTATCCGCAGGTTGTGCTTGGTATTGCAGCTATCATCCAGCTGAAATACCTCGTGCAGCCTGACTGTGAGTGTGGCGCTGTTCCTGGGAGGGGGGAAAGGTCTTATCCTGATCCCTGCCTTTTCCCCGCAGTCATTCAGTTTGGATTCGTCACCTTGTTTGTGGCCTCCTTCCCGCTGGCTCCTCTCTTTGCGTTACTAAATAACATCATAGAGATAAGACTGGACGCCAAGAAATTCGTCACCGAGCTCCGGAGACCAGTGGCCGTCAGAGCGAAGGACATTGGTAAGTCGCTGTGCACATAGGGATCCGTGTACCCCGCTGCGGTCTCTGCTGTCCAGACTACTGGGGTCTCTAATGTATGGAAATCCTGGTACTAATACATGGATAATGGTGTCATAGGGGGCGCTGTATCTACTGCTGTCATTATATCACTATTACAACTGCAAAGACATGGAGAAATGCATCAACCAACCGCATGTAAAAGGAACCTGTCAGCAGGAGAGACCATATAGACAGCATGTAATGTCCCTGGTGAGATGTTTAATCGAGCCTCACACTGCTGTGCTCTGTGCTCTCTGCAGCCAGTGTTATGTATTGTCCCTGGAGAGATGTGTAATCAGACCTCACACTGCTGTGCTCTGTGCTCTCTGCAGCCAGTGTTATGTATTGTCTCTGGAGAGATGTGTAGTCAGGCCTCACACTGCTGTGCTCTGTGCTCTCTGCAGCCAGTGTTATGTATTGTCCCTGGAGAGATGTGTAATCACACCTCACACTGCTGTGCTCTGTGCTCTCTGCAGCCAGTGTTATGTATTGTCTCTGGAGAGATGTGTAATCAGACCTCACACTGCTGAGCTCTGTGCTCTCTGCAGCCAGTGTTATGTATTGTCTCTGGAGAGATGTGTAATCAGACCTCACACTGCTGTGCTCTGTGCTCTCTGCAGCCAGTGTTATGTATTGTCCCTGGAGAGATGTGTAATCACACCTCACACTGCTGTGCTCTGTGCTCTCTGCAGCCAGTGTTATGTATTGTCCCTGGAGAGATGTGTAATCACACCTCACACTGCTGTGCTCTGTGCTCTCTGCAGCCAGTGTTATGTATTGTCCCTGGAGAGATGTGTAATCACACCTCACACTGCTGTGCCATGTGCTCTCTGCAGCCAGTGTAATGTATTGTCCCTGGAGAGATGTGTAATCATACCTCACACTGCTGTGCTCTGTGCTCTCTGCAGCCAGTGTTATGTATTGTCCCTGGAGAGATGTGTAATCAGACATCACACTGCTGTGCTCTGTGCTCTCTGCAGCCAGTGTTATGTATTGTCCCTGAAGAGATGTGTAATGAGACCTCACACTGCTGTGCTCTGTGCTCTCTGCAGCCAGTGTTATGTATTGTCCCTGGAGAGATGTGTAATTAGACCTCACACTGCTGTGCTCTGTGCTCTCTGCAGCCAGTGTTATGTATTGTCCATGGAGAGATGTGTAATCAGACCTCACACTGCTGTGCTCTGTGCTCTCTGCAGCCAGTGTTATGTATTGTCCCTGGAGAGATGTGTAATCAGACCTCACACTGCTGTGCTCTGTGCTCTCTGCAGCCAGTCTTATGTATTGTCCCTGGAGAGATGTGTAATCAGACCTCACACTGCTGTGCTCTGTGCTCTCTGCAGCCAGTCTTATGTATTGTCCCTGGAGAGATGTGTAATCAGACCTTTGTGTATGTTGTTAGCAGCAGCAGGACTGTGATACATGCATTTATATTCAACTATTGTAGCATTTCCAAGTGCACTGGGAGCTCACACTGCTGTGATCTGTGCTCTCTTCAGCCTGTTTTTTGCTTTTGTCCCTCGAGGAATATGTAATCAGACCCTTGCTGCACATAACACTGGCTGCAGAGAGCCCCAAGCTCAGCAGTGTGAGGACACAGCCCCAGTGCACTTGGAAAAGCTACAATCCTGGAATACAAATCCATATATCACAGTTCAGCTGCTACTAACAACATATATAAAGGTCTGATTAAATCCATAAATAATAAGATAATAAGTGTCCGCAGAGAGCGCAGAACAAAGCAGGGAGAGGATACACCACAGTGTACTTGGAGAAGCTACTATCCTGGAATATAAATCCATCACAGTCCTGCTGCTACTAACAACATACACAAATGTCTGATTACACATCTCTCCAGGGACAATACATCACACTGGCTGCAGTCTGTATAGTCACTCCTGCTGACAGATCCCTTTAATTATGCGGTGGCATCATGTAGAGCAGCCGGGGCAGTCATCTGGCGGAATGCGGTGACTGCTTGTAATTCCTCCATGTGGAGAGGCTTCTGTCCCCTCCGGTCTCAGCAGTGACGCAGAGCACACTCCAGGCACCGCGGCTATTAATAAAGTGTAACATTATCATCCGGGATCTCATCCTGCAACTTCTCCAGGATCTGCCGGGTTACATCGGACCTGGGACTCGTCAGAGCTGTCATAGGGACCTTCTATTAACCCCTCCTTCTCCTCACTCTGTAATAACCCCGGGATAGAGGGCTGTAGCTCTGACACAAGGAGCTGGAGCAGAAGAGCGTCTTTAAGGGGGGCTCCACAGGGGACCCTGATTAATTTTAGGAAATTTGGTTTGCACTTTTCTCGTAAAAAAGTTCCAAATTCTGTAATAGATCCGCACTTCCTGCAGCCGCCTCTAGGGGGAGTCTGGAGAATGCAATATATTCACATTACAGGTAACATTGTATCAGTCTGCAGGCGGCTCCCGAGCTCCCCCTTGTGGCAACTACAGGAAACAAGAACTTTGTGCTATAACTCTAGGGTCGGGCGCTCTGTATCTCCCCTCCATAGTAATGAATACGACTCTATGTAAATGAGGGGGAGGAGCCTGAGGCAGCGATGGTTAATAACCCCCTTTTTCTGGTTCTTTCCAGGTATTTGGTACAATATTCTGCGAGGAATCGGGAAGCTGGCAGTCATCATTAATGTAAGTGATGTCATGTCGGCACTATATGGCGGTATTGTGTGGATACGAATAATGATTGCCGTACAAGACAGTATTGAGTGGGCGCTATATGACGGTATAATGTCTGTACTATAGGGCAGTAGTGTGTGGGCACTATATGACGGTATAATGTCTGTACTATAGGGCAGTAGTGTGTGGGCACTATATGACGGTATAATGTCTGGACTATAGGGCAGCAGTGTGTGGGCACTATATGACGGTATAATGTCTGTACTATAGGGCAGTAGTGTGTGGGCACTATATGACGGTATAATGTCTGTACTATAGGGCAGTAGTGTGTGGGCACTATATGACGGTATAATGTCTGGACTATAGGGCAGCAGTGTGTGGGCACTATATGACGGTATAATGTCTGTATTATAGGGCAGCAGTGTGTGGGCACTATATGACGGTATATTGTCTGTACTATAGGGCAGCAGTGTGTGGGCACTATATGACGGTATAATGTCTGTACTATACTGCAGCAGTGTGTGGGCACTATATGACGGTATAATGTCTGTACTATGGGCGAGCAATGTGTGGGCACTATATGACGGTATAATGTCTGGACTATAGGGCAGTAGTGTGTGGGCACTATATGACGGTATAATGTCTGTACTATAGGGCAGTAGTGTGTGGGGACTATATGACGGTATAATGTCTGTACTATAGGACAGTAGTGTGTTGGCACTATATGATGGTATAATGTCTGTACTATAGGGCAGTAGTGTGTGGGCACTATATGACGGTATAATGTCTGTACTATAGGGCAGTAGTGTGTGGGCACTATATGACGATATAATGTCTGTACTATAGGGCAGCAGTGTGTGGGCACTATATGACGGTATAATGTCTGTACTATGGGCGAGCAATGTGTGGGCACTATATGACGGTATAATGTCTGTACTATGGGCGAGCAATGTGTGGGCACTATATGACGGTATAATGTCTGGACTATAGGGCAGCAGTGTGTGGGCACTATATGACGGTATAATGTCTGTACTATGGGCGAGCAATGTGTGGGCACTATATGACGGTATAATGTCTGTACTATAGGGCAGTAGTGTGTGGGCACTATATGACGGTATAATGTCTGTACTATAGGGCAGCAGTGTGTGGGCACTATATGACGGTATAATGTCTGTACTATAGGGCAGTAGTGTGTGGGCGCTATATGACGGTATAATGTCTGTACTATAGGGCAGTAGTGTGTGTGCACTATATGACGGTATAATGTCTGTACTATAGGGCAGCAGTGTGTGGGCACTATATGACGGTATAATGTCTGTACTATGGGCGAGCAATGTGTGGGCACTATATGATGGTATAATGTCTGGACTATAGGGCAGTAGTGTGTGTGCACTATATGACGGTATAATGTCTGTACTATAGGGCAGCAGTGTGTGGGCACTATATGACGGTATAATGTCTGTACTATAGGACAGTAGTGTGTGGGCACTATATGACGGTATAATGTCTGTACTATACTGCAGCAGTGTGTGGGCACTATATGACGGTATAATGTCTGTACTATACTGCAGCAGTGTGTGGGCACTATATGACGGTATAATGTCTGTACTATAGGGCAGCAGTGTGTGTGCACTATATGACGGTATAATGTCTGTACTATAGGGCAGCAGTGTGTGGGCACTATATGACGGTATAATGTCTGTACTATAGGGCAGCAGTGTGTGTGCACTATATGACGGTATAATGTCTGTACTATAGGGCAGCAGTGTGTGGGCACTATATGACGGTGTAATGTCTGTACTATAGGGCAGCAGTGTGTGGGCACTATATGACGGTATAATGTCTGTACTATAGGGCAGCAGTGTGTGGGCACTATATGACGGTATAATGTCTGTACTATAGGGCAGTAGTGTGTGGGCACTATATGACGGTATAATGTCTGGACTATAGGGCAGCAGTGTGTGGGCACTATATGACGGTATAATGTCTGTACTATGGGCGAGCAATGTGTGTGCACTATATGATGGTATAATGTCTGGACTATAGGGCAGTAGTGTGTGGGCACTATATGACGGTATAATGTCTGTACTATAGGGCAGTAGTGTGTGTGCACTATATGATGGTATAATGTCTGGACTATAGGGCAGTAGTGTGTGGGCACTATATGACGGTATAATGTCTGTACTATAGGGCAGTAGTGTGTGGGCACTATATGACGGTATAATGTCTGTACTATAGGGCAGTAGTGTGTGGGCACTATATGACGGTATAATGTCTGTATTATAGGGCAGCAGTGTGTGGGCACTATATGACGGTATAATGTCTGTACTATAGGGCAGTAGTGTGTGGGCACTATATGACGGTATAATGTCTGTATTATAGGGCAGTAGTGTGTGGGCACTATATGACGGTATAATGTCTGTACTATAGGGCAGCAGTGTGTGGGCACTATATGACGGTATAATGTCTGTATTATAGGGCAGCAGTGTGTGGGCACTATATGACGGTATAATGTCTGTACTATAGGGCAGTAGTGTGTGGGCACTATATGACGGTATAATGTCTGTATTATAGGGCAGCAGTGTGTGGGCACTATATGACGGTATAATGTCTGTACTATAGGGCAGCAGTGTGTGGGCACTATATGATGGTATAATGTCTGGACTATAGGGCAGCAATGTGTGGGCACTATATGACGGTATAATGTCTGTACTATGGGCGAGCAATGTGTGGGCACTATATGACGGTATAATGTCTGGACTATAGGGCAGCAGTGTGTGGGCACTATATGACGGTATAATGTCTGTACTATGGGCGAGCAATGTGTGTGCACTATATGATGGTATAATGTCTGTACTATAGGGCAGCAGTGTGTGGGCACTATATGACGGTATAATGTCTGTACTATAGGGCAGTAGTGTGTGGGCACTATATGATGGTATAATGTCTGGACTATAGGGCAGTAGTGTGTGGGCACTATATGACGGTATAATGTCTGTACTATAGGGCAGCAGTGTGTGGGCACTATATGACGGTATAATGTCTGTACTATACTGCAGCAGTGTGTGTGCACTATATGACGGTATAATGTCTGTACTATACTGCAGCAGTGTGTGTGCACTATATGACGGTATAATGTCTGTACTATAGGGCAGCAGTGTGTGGGCACTATATGACGGTATAATGTCTGTACTATAGGGCAGCAGTGTGTGGGCACTATATGACGGTATAATGTCTGTACTATAGGGCAGCAGTGTGTGGGCACTATATGATGGTATAATGTCTGGACTATAGGGCAGCAGTGTGTGGGCACTATATGACGGTATAATGTCTGTACTATAGGGCAGCAGTGTGTGGGCACTATATGACGGTATAATGTCTGTACTATAGGGCAGCAGTGTGTGGGCAGTATATGATGGTATAATGTCTGTACTATAGGGCAGCAGTGTGTGGGCACTATATGACGGTATAATGTCTGTACTATACTGCAGCAGTGTGTGTGCACTATATGACGGTATAATGTCTGTACTATACTGCAGCAGTGTGTGTGCACTATATGACGGTATAATGTCTGTACTATAGGGCAGCAGTGTGTGGGCACTATATGACGGTATAATGTCTGTACTATAGGGCAGCAGTGTGTGGGCACTATATGACGGTATAATGTCTGTACTATAGGGCAGCAGTGTGTGGGCACTATATGATGGTATAATGTCTGGACTATAGGGCAGCAGTGTGTGGGCACTATATGACGGTATAATGTCTGTACTATAGGGCAGCAGTGTGTGGGCACTATATGACGGTATAATGTCTGTACTATAGGGCAGCAGTGTGTGGGCACTATATGATGGTATAATGTCTGGACTATAGGGCAGCAGTGTGTGGGCACTATATGACGGTATAATGTCTGTACTATAGGGCAGCAGTGTGTGGGCACTATATGACGGTATAATGTCTGTACTATAGGGCAGCAGTGTGTGGGCACTATATGACGGTATAATGTCTGTACTATAGGGCAGCAGTGTGTGGGCAGTATATGATGGTATAATGTCTGGACTATAGGGCAGCAATGTGTGGGCAGTATATGGTGGTATTATGTGGCCCTTTTCTGGAGCAGCCTCCCATCCCCCTCCCCAGTCCTTGCTTTGGGTCGGTGGTCCCTAACCCCACTCGCAGTCCTTCACCCCCTTGTATATGGGGACTGGTGCAGTCCCTTGTGCTGCTGTAAATAACACGGAGGTGAGACCCTGCGCCCTCCCTGTCCGTATTGGGGCATCCTCTGGGGTCTGCAGCCGGGGATCGGAGACTTGTTGGGGGTTTCTGCTCATAAATATCCTGATATATCCGGGAGCATCGGTGCCGCCACAGTCTTCCCCTGACCTACGGCTCCACATCTCGGGGACATCTCGGGGGCGGACGAGCCCCTGGTGTCACAGCTTATCCCATATTCTTATCAAATTGTCTCAAAAATGTGTCCTCACACTGCTGTGCTCTGTGCATCGGACTGCTCCACAGCCCCTCTCCTCTAAGTAATGGGCTTACAGCAGCGACTCCACCGATGTGCTCATGCACAGAGCACAGCAGTGTGAGGACTGTGTGATGACCTCTGCCTTGTTGCCCCTGTCAGGCCTTTGTGATCTCGTTCACCTCTGACTTCATCCCGCGGCTGGTCTACCTGTACATGTACAGCCCGGACGGCACCATGCACGGCTTCCTCAACAACACGCTCGCCTACTTCAACGTCAGCGACTTCAAGCCCGGCACCGGGCCCAACATTGACCACGACGTGGGGTACCAGGTGGAGATCTGCAGGTAGCGCCCCCCACTGGCCGTCCCTACAGGTTGTCCCCTATACTGGGTGCCCCCTATACTGACCGCAAATCTCTTCTCCCTCAGGTACAAGGATTACCGGGAGCCGCCGTGGGCGGAGACTAAATATGACATCACCAAGGAGTTCTGGGCCGTCCTGGCGGCAAGGCTAGCCTTCGTCATAGTATTTCAGGTACGTGGGGGTCTCTGGTGGTCTCATGATATCAGAACATTCGGCGGGAGTAGTAATAGGAGGTAACAGACACACCCGGGCACTGGCACCTGCGGGGGCTCCTCCTCCGCCATACAAGACCCCAGTGGGGGGAGAGCAAGATTTATCTTCCAGGATTGTAGCTTCACTGTATAATAATAGTAATAATTCTTTATATAGCGCACACAGATTACGCAGCGCTGCACAAAGCATGGTCCCTGTCCCCAGGGGGCTCACACTCTAAACAACCTAACAGTATGTTTCGGAGTGTGGGAGGAAACCGGAGGAAATCCACCCAAACACGGAGAGAACATACAAACTCTTTGCAGATGTTGACCTGGGTGGGACTTGAACCCAGGACCCCAGTGAGGTTTCCGCGCACTGCTGTGCAAACGGTGTTTGTATTGTCCTTGGAGAGATGGGTAATCAGACATTTGTGTATGTTGTTAGTAGCAGCAGGACTGTGATATATGGATTCCTATTCCAGGATTGCAGCTTCTCTAAGTCCACTGTGGGCGTGTCCTCACACTGCTGTGCTCTGTGCTCTGAAGTGCTTAACAACCTCGCCACATTGTGGAAGCCTAATATAACCGGAAGCCTGATACAACTTTTCTCGGAGGGGAGGGGCTGCAGAGCAGTCCGGTGCACAGAGCACAGCAGTGTTGGGGCACCATTCCCTAGTATAAAATGGTGATCACAGAATAGTTATATTATAGGGGATATATCTGCTACACAGACGGGTCCGGGGACGTTCCAGCCTCTGACCCGACTCGTCTTCTCTTCCAGAACCTGGTCATGTTCATGAGCGACTTTGTGGACTGGATAATCCCGGACATCCCCAAGGACATCAGCGAGCAGATCCACCGGGAGAAGGTGCTAATGGTGGAGGTGTTCCTGAAGGAGGAGCAGGGGAAGCTGCAGATGCTGGAGACCTGGAAGGAGCATCACGAGAAGAAGCGCGGAGAGAACTGCGCCAACCAGAGCCCGCGCCTGTCCCGCAGCAACACGGGGAGCACCGCCTCCGCCTACTCGGGCCGCGTGGAGGCGTAGGACGAGCCGCAGGGCTGGCTGTTCATTCCAGGAAGGTCGTCCATGATTGGACTCTTGAGCGTTTGGCTCCCGGCTGGCGCGGGGGGCGGAGCACGGAGCGGCATGTTGTAGCGGTAGAATGTATTTCCTCTTGGCTACTATCCTGTGCCTTCCGCGGGGTCGCCAGCCGCACCGGGGGAGACTATTAAACGCAGTAGCTTAACCACCTGTCGTCTTCATTTCTATGTACGTGATTGGACAAGGGGGCGTGACTCCAGGATGACGGACAGCCGGGTGCTGACATTCCGGGGGTCGCTCTCGGAGGAGATCTCCCTTTTTAATAGCCAAATCTCGCCCCTATCCTCGGACGCGGGACTTTTCGTCGGGCTGGAGCCCCTCCTCCAGGACTCTGGGGGGAGGGGTGTATTTTTTTAGACACTACCTATGCAATGTAAGGACCCCCCAAGGTGATTTTTCTTCTGTTTGTATGAAACTTTTATAATGTATTTATTGATACAAAGTTTATTGTGGAAGAGATTGATTTGTCAAGCAAAGAGCCCCCCAAGTGGAAGAGATTGAGGGGGGCGGGCGCCCCCTGTGTGCAATGTGGGGAAGTGCAAAGTTTTACGGTTTTCTCTGGATACATAAGGGGGACCCCATCCCCTACATAAGCCTCATATTTCTCCATACAGAACCTCCAGGACCCCCTCATCCCCCGTTACATAGTAGCAATAATCGGGAGACCCCTCTGTATAGCTGGCTATACCGCCCCTTACTATACGTCCATACATTGTACACCATGTAAAAGGGAAAGTTCTGGTCTCTGGCAGCAGGGGGCGCTCATCGCTCTCCTCTCGCTATACGGTACTTACATACCACAACCTATTCCGACTCAGGGAAGTGGACGGGAGTGTGAATATTGTACAGCTGTAATAAAAAGTAAGTTATAGCCTTATAATAATAATCTAAAGGGAACCTGTCAGCAGCGGTGATCATATAGACTGCAGCCAGTGTTATGTATTGTCCCTGGAGAGATGTGTAATCAGACCTCACACTGCTGTGCTCTGTGCTCTCTGCAGCCAGTGTTATGTATTGTCCCTGGAGAGATGTGTAATCAGACCTCACACTGCTGTGCTCTGTGCTCTCTGCAGCCAGTGTTATGTATTGTCCCTGGAGAGATGTGTAATCAGACCTCACACTGCTGTGCTCTGTGCTCTCTGCAGCCAGTGTTATGTATTGTCCCTGGAGAGATGGGTAATCAGACCTCACACTGCTGTGCTCTGTGCTCTCTGCAGCCAGTGTTATGTATTGTCCCTGGAGAGATGTGTAATCAGACCTCACACTGCTGTGCTCTGTGCTCTCTGCAGCCAGTGTTATGTATTGTCCCTGGAGAGATGTGTAATCAGACCTCACACTGCTGTGCTCTGTGCTCCCTGCAGCCAGTGTTATGTATTGTCCCTGGAGAGATGTGTAATCAGACCTCACACTGCTGTGCTCTGTGCTTTCTGCAGCCAGTGTTATGTATTGTCCCTGGGGAGATGTGTAATCAGTCCTCACACTGCTGTGCTCTGTGCTCTCTGCAGCCAGTGTTATGTATTGTCCCTGGAGAGATGTGTAATCAGACCTCACACTGCTGTGCTCTGTGCTCTCTGCAGCCAGTGTTATGTACTGTCCCTGGAGAGATGTGTAATCAGACCTCACACTGCTGTGCTCTGTGCATAAGATACTACAGTCCCTTCCCGCTATTATTGGCTGTTACGGAGTAGGGGGACTATGGAGCAGCAAAACACAGTTAAGAACAAACCTGTGAGAGTACTGCACATAATCCTGGAATATAGATCCATATATCACAGTCCTGCTGCTACCAAGATGTACAAAGGTCTGATTACACATCTCTCCAGGGACAATACATAACACTGGCTGCAGAGACAACAGAGCACAGCAGTGTGAGGTCTGATTACACATCTCTCCAGGGACAATGCATAACACTGGCTGCAGAGAGCACAGAGCACAGCAGTGTGAGGTCTGATTACACATCTCTCCAGGGACAATACATAACACTGGCCGCAGAGAGCACAGAGCACAGCAGTGTGAGGACAATACATAACACTGGCCGCAGGGAGCACAGAGCACAGCAGTGTGAGGTCTGATTACACATCTCTCCAGGGACAATACATAGCACTGGCTGCAGAGAGCACAGAGCACAGCAGTGTGAGGTCTGATTACACATCTCTCCAGGGACAATACATAACACTGGCTGCAGAGAGCACAGAGCACAGCAGTGTGAGGTCTGATTACACATCTCTCCAGGGACAATACATAACACTGGCTGCAGAGAGCACAGAGCACAGCAGTGTGAGGTCTGATTACACATCTCTCCAGGGACAGTACATAACACTGGCTGCAGAGAGCACAGAGCACAGCAGTGTGAGGTCTGATTACACATCTCTCCAGGGACAATACATAACACTGGCTGCAGAGAGCACAGAGCACAGCAGTGTGAGGTCTGATTACACATCTCTCCAGGGACAGTACATAACACTGGCTGCAGTCCGTATAGTCACAGCTGCTGACAGGTTCCTTTTATCATTCATCAGTTTTGTTTTTTTTAATTCAGCGCCCCCCCCCTCTCCATAGGTTACATGTGGTATTGCAGCCTGTTCCCTGCAGTACCAGACTTGACCTGTGGACCAGCGTGTCGCTATTGTGTGTGTCCATATAACATATCCATAGGTCAGGCCTCCCCCCTCGGAGGTCACAGGTTTGGGTCTTTGCCTTTATGATTTAACCCTTTGGTGCTCACACCGTCCAGTGTCTTCTGAACCAATGACATTCCTGTAAATCTGTGTAACCACGTACAACGTGACTGCTGCAGGGGGCGACGCGGCGCTAAAGAGTCAAGGTCCTTTTACATGTTTTGTGTGTTTTTTTAAGAAAAAGGTGTAAATCTCTATAAATCTGTTCTTGAAAAAATTGATTAAATTGTATTCATAATAAAGTAAATCTGCAATTGTAAGAAGGAGGCGTGGCCTGCGTTATTCCAGGGGGTGTAAGGAGGCGTGGCCTGCGTTATTCCAGGGGGTGTAAGGAGGCGTGGCCTGTGTTATTCCAGGGGGTGTAAGGAGGCGTGGCCTGTGTTATTCCAGGGGGTGTATGGAGGCGTGGCCTGCATTATTCCAGGGGGTGTAAGGAGGCGTGGCCTGTGTTATTCCAGGGGGTGTAAGGAGGCGTGGCCTGTGTTATTCCAGGGGGTGTAAGGAGGCGTGGCCTGTGTTGTTATTCCAGGGGGTGTAAGGAGGTGTGGCCTGCGTTATTCCAGGGGGTGTAAGGAGGCGTGGCCTGTGTTATTCCAGGGGGTGTAAGGAGGCGTGGCCTGTGTTATTCCAGGGGGTGTATGGAGGCGTGGCCTGCGTTATTCCAGGGGGTGTAAGGAGGCGTGGCCTGCGTTATTCTAGGGAGTGTAAGGAGGTGTGGCCTGCGTTATTCCAGGGGGTGTAAGGAGGCGTGGCCTGTGTTAATCCAGGGGGTGTAAGGAGGTGTGGCCTGCGTTATTCCAGGGGATGTAAGGAGGCGTGGCCTGTGTTATTCCAGGGGGTGTAAGGAGGCGTGGCCTGTGTTATTCCAGGGGGTGTAAGGAGGCGTGGCCTGCGTTATTCCAGGGGGTGTAAGGAGGCGTGGCCTGCGTTATTCCAGGGGGTGTAAGGAGGCGTGGCCTGTGTTATTCCAGGGGGTGTAAGGAGGCGTGGCCTGTGTTATTCCAGGGGGTACGGAGAGATGGGGGGGGCTGCAGAGGGCATGGAGGAAGACCCCCACTATCACTATGGACCCTTCCAATTACTGTCCAGTCGGGTTAGAGCTTCATCTGAAGGTAGTAGAGCAGATGGTGTAAAACTACAACTCTCAGCATTCTCCATTCCCTTATGACAAATGTGCATGCTGGGAGTTGTAGTGTTACAGTATCTGGAATTCTGGCCACAATCTCCAGGTTGTTTCTGGTTATATTGTAAGAGTTGGGTCAGAAAAATTCTGACCCGAACACCACAGTCCTAAATCCTTACAAAAACAGCGCCACAGCTGTGCACAGGTTGTGTACGGTATTGCATCAGCGCTTCATTGACCGAAACAGAGACGAGTTGCAAATGGGAGTCCTGAGGGGGTCAACATCTGCGACTCTATAATACAGATGTCGCAGCCAATGACACCAAGAATACTGAACCAGAATCCCAAAACACTGACCCATGGTAGGGAACAGAACCCGAAAGTACTGGCTGTGGTCACCTCTGACCCCTGTGACTCCTGATATCCCTCCATGACATTGGGGCTGGTGCCCCCTGTGGTCACCTCTGACCCCTGTGACTCCTGATGTCCCTCCATGACATTGGGGCTGGTGCCCCCTGTTGTCTCCTCTGACCCCTGTGACTCCTGATATCCCTCCATGACATTGGGGCCGGTGCCCCCTGTTGTCACCTCTGACCCCTGTGACTCCTGATATCCCTCCATGACATTAGGGCTGGTGCCCCCTGTGGTCTCCTCTGTGACTCCTAATATCCCTCCATGACATTAGGGCCGGTGCCCCCTGTTGTCACCTCTGACCCCTGTGACTCCTGATATCCCTCCATGACATTAGGGCTGGTGCCCCCTGTGGTCTCCTCTGACCCTTGTAACTCCTGATATCCCTCCATGACATTGGGGCCGGTGCCCCCTGTTGTCTCCTCTGACCCCTGTGACTCCTGATATCCCTCCATGACATTGGGGCCGGTGCCCCCTGTTGTCACCTCTGACCTCTGTGACTCCTGATAGCCCTCCATGACATTAGGGCTGGTGCCCCCTGTGGTCTCCTCTGACCTCTGTGACTCCTAATATCCCTCCATGACATTGGGGCCGGTGCCCCCTGTGGTCTCCTCTGACCCCTGTGACTCCTGATATCCCTCCATGACATTAGGGCCGGTGCCCCCTGTTGTCTCCTCTGACCCCTGTGACTCCTGATATCCCTCCATGACATTGGGGCCGGTGCCCCCTGTTGTCACCTCTGACCCCTGTGACTCCTGATATCCCTCCATGACATTAGGGCTGGTGCCCCCTGTGGTCTCCTCTGTGACTCCTAATATCCCTCCATGACATTAGGGCCGGTGCCCCCTGTTGTCACCTCTGACCCCTGTGACTCCTGATATCCCTCCATGACATTAGGGCTGGTGCCCCCTGTGGTCTCCTCTGACCCTTGTAACTCCTGATATCCCTCCATGACATTGGGGCCGGTGCCCCCTGTTGTCTCCTCTGACCCCTGTGACTCCTGATATCCCTCCATGACATTGGGGCCGGTGCCCCCTGTTGTCACCTCTGACCTCTGTGACTCCTGATAGCCCTCCATGACATTAGGGCTGGTGCCCCCTGTGGTCTCCTCTGACCTCTGTGACTCCTAATATCCCTCCATGACATTGGGGCCGGTGCCCCCTGTGGTCTCCTCTGACCCCTGTGACTCCTGATATCCCTCCATGACATTAGGGCTGGTGCCCCCTGTGGTCTCCTCTGACCTCTGTGACTCCTGATATCCCTCCATGACATTAGGGCCGGTGCCCCCTGTTGTCACCTCTGACCCCTGTGACTCCTGATAGCCCTCCATGACATTGGGGCCGGTGCCCCCTGTGGTCACCTCTGACCCCTGTGACTCCTGATATCCCTCCATGACATTGGGGCCGGTGCCCCCTGTGGTCACCTCTGACCCCTGTGACTCCTGATAGCCCTCCATGACATTAGGGCTGGTGCCCCCTGTGGTCTCCTCTGACCTCTGTGACTCCTAATATCCCTCCATGACATGAGGGCCGGTGCCCCCTGTTGTCACCTCTGACCCCTGTGACTCCTGATATCCCTCCATGACATTGGGGCCGGTGCCTCCTGTTGTCACCTATGACCCTGTGACCCCTGATATCCCTCCATGACATTGGGCTGGTGCCCCGTGTTGTCTCCTCTGACCCCTGTGACTCCTGATATCCCTCCATGACATTGGGGCTGGTGCACCCTGTTGTCACCTATGACCCCTGTGACTCCTAATATCCCTCCATGACCAGCCCTGCATTATGTCACATCCTGATGTTCTATTATTACATTCGGGCCTCCAGTGACACCAGCGCCAAGTACAACTGGTTGTACAATAGTTTACAGGACGGCGTCCAGCGATCCAAACACATTCTTGGCAGAATGGACCAGAACATTACCGTCCTGAATGTTACTGCCCTGACAGGAAACAGAGTCTCCAGGAATCTGAGAGGTGCCAGAATAATGGTGTTACATGAGGGCGACCCTATAATATCACATCCAGGGAGAGGTCCAAGACACCCATGCCCATATATACAGGATAGGAGCAGTAGTACTGTGCTGTGACCATATATACAGGATAGGAGCAGTAGTACTGTGCTGTGCCCATATATACAGGATAGGAGTAGTAGTACTGTGCTGTGCCCATATATACAGGATAGGAGTAGTAGTACTGTGCTGTGCCCATATATACAGGATAGGAGTAGTAGTACTGTGCTGTGCCCATATATACAGGATAGGAGTAGTAGTACTGTGCTGTGCTCATATATACAGGATAGGAGTAGTAGTACTGTGCTGTGCCCATATATACAGGATAGGAGTAGTAGTACTGTGCTGTGCTCATATATACAGGATAGGAGCAGTAGTACTGTGCTGTGCCCATATATACAGGATAGGAGCAGTAGTACTGTGCTGTGCTCATATATACAGGATAGGAGCAGTAGTACTGTGCTGTGCTCATATATACAGGATAGGAGTAGTAGTACAGTGCTGTGCTCATATATACAGGATAGGAGCAGTAGTACTGTGCTGTGCCCATATATACAGGATAGGAGCAGTAGTACTGTGCTGTGCCCATATATACAGGATAGGAGCAGTAGTACTGTGCTGTGCTCATATATACAGGATAGGAGTAGTAGTACTGTGCTGTGACCATATATACAGGATAGGAGCAGTAGTACTGTGCTGTGCCCATATATACAGGATAGGAGTAGTAGTACTGTGCTGTGCCCATATATACAGGATAGGAGTAGTAGTACTGTGCTGTGCCCATATATACAGGATAGGAGTAGTAGTACTGTGCTGTGCCCATATATACAGGATACGAGTAGTAGTACTGTGCTGTGCCCATATATACAGGATAGGAGTAGTAGTACTGTGCTGTGCCCATATATACAGGATAGGAGTAGTAGTACTGTGCTGTGCCCATATATACAGGATAGGAGTAGTAGTACTGTGCTGTGCCCATATATACAGGATAGGAGTAGTAGTACTGTGCTGTGCCCATATATACAGGATAGGAGCAGTAGTACTGTGCTGTGCCCATATATACAGGATAGGAGCAGTAGTACTGTGCTGTGCCCATATATACAGGATAGGAGTAGTAGTACTGTGCTGTGCCCAGATATACAGGATAGGAGTAGTAGTAATGTGCTGTGTCCATATATACAGGATAGGAGTAGTAGTAATGTGCTGTGTCCATATATACAGGATAGGAGTAGTAGTACTGTGCTGTGCCCATATATACAGGATAGGAGTAGTAGTACTGTGCTGTGCCCATATATACAGGATAGGAGTAGTAGTAATGTGCTGTGTCCATATATACAGGATAGGAGTAGTAGTACTGTGCTGTGCCCATATATACAGGATAGGAGTAGTAGTACTGTGCTGTGCTCATATATACAGGATAGGAGTAGTAGTACTGTGCTGTGCCCATATATACAGGATAGGAGTAGTAGTACTGTGCTGTGCTCATATATACAGGATAGGAGCAGTAGTACTGTGCTGTGCCCATATATACAGGATAGGAGCAGTAGTACTGTGCTGTGCTCATATATACAGGATAGGAGCAGTAGTACTGTGCTGTGCTCATATATACAGGATAGGAGTAGTAGTACTGTGCTGTGCTCATATATACAGGATAGGAGCAGTAGTACTGTGCTGTGCCCATATATACAGGATAGGAGCAGTAGTACTGTGCTGTGCCCATATATACAGGATAGGAGCAGTAGTACTGTGCTGTGCTCATATATACAGGATAGGAGTAGTAGTACTGTGCTGTGACCATATATACAGGATAGGAGCAGTAGTACTGTGCTGTGCCCATATATACAGGATAGGAGTAGTAGTACTGTGCTGTGCCCATATATACAGGATAGGAGTAGTAGTACTGTGCTGTGCCCATATATACAGGATAGGAGTAGTAGTACTGTGCTGTGCCCATATATACAGGATAGGAGTAGTAGTACTGTGCTGTGCCCATATATACAGGATAGGAGTAGTAGTACTGTGCTGTGCCCAGATATACAGGATAGGAGTAGTAGTACTGTGCTGTGCTCATATATACAGGATAGGAGTAGTAGTACTGTGCTGTGCCCATATATACAGGATAGGAGTAGAAGTACTGTGCTGTGCCCATATATACAGGATACATGAGGGCGACCCTATAATATCACATCCAGGGAGAGGTCCAAGACACCCATGCCCATATATACAGGATAGGAGCAGTAGTACTGTGCTGTGACCATATATACAGGATAGGAGCAGTAGTACTGTGCTGTGCCCATATATACAGGATAGGAGTAGTAGTACTGTGCTGTGCCCATATATACAGGATAGGAGTAGTAGTACTGTGCTGTGCCCATATATACAGGATAGGAGTAGTAGTACTGTGCTGTGCCCATATATACAGGATAGGAGTAGTAGTACTGTGCTGTGCTCATATATACAGGATAGGAGCAGTAGTACTGTGCTGTGCCCATATATACAGGATAGGAGCAGTAGTACTGTGCTGTGCTCATATATACAGGATAGGAGTAGTAGTACTGTGCTGTGCTGTGCCCATATATACAGGATAGGAGTAGTAGTACTGTGCTGTGCCCAGATATACAGGATAGGAGTAGTAGTACTGTGCTGTGCTCATATATACAGGATAGGAGTAGTAGTACTGTGCTGTGCCCATATATACAGGATAGGAGTAGTAGTACTGTGCTGTGCTCATATATACAGGATAGGAGCAGTAGTACTGTGCTGTGCCCATATATACAGGATAGGAGCAGTAGTACTGTGCTGTGCTCATATATACAGGATAGGAGTAGTAGTACTGTGCTGTGCTCATATATACAGGATAGGAGTAGTAGTAATGTGCTGTGCCCATATATACAGGATAGGAGTAGTAGTACTGTGCCCATATATACAGGATAGGAGTAGTAGTACTGTGCTGATATATAGAGGATAGGAGTAGTAGTACTGTGCTGTGCCCATATATACAGTATAGGAGTAGTAGTACTGTGCTGTGCCCATATATACAGGATAGGAGTAGTAGTACTGTGCTGTGCCCATATATACAGGATAGGAGCAGTAGTACTGTTCTGTGCTCATATATACAGGATAGGAGTAGTAGTACTGTGCTGTACCCATATATACAGGATAGGAGTAGTAGTACTGTGCTGTGCCCATATATACAGGATAGGAGTAGTAGTACTGTGCTGTGTGCATATATACAGGATAGGAGTAGTAGTAATGTGCTGTGTCCATATATACAGGATAGGAGTAGTAGTACTGTGCTGTGCCCATATATACAGGATAGGAGCAGTAGTACTGTGCTGTGCCCATATATACAGGATAGGAGAAGTAGTACTGTGCTGTGTGCATATATACAGGATAGGAGTAGTAGTAATGTGCTGTGCCTATATATACAGGATAGGAGTAGTAGTACTGTGCTGTGCCCATATATACAGGATAGGAGTAGTAGTACTGTGGTGTGCTCATATATACAGGATAGGAGTAGTAGTACTGTGCTGTGTCCATATATACAGGATAGGAGTAGTAGTACTGTGCTGTGCCCATATATACAGGATAGGAGTAGTAGTACTGTGCTGTGTACATATATACAGGATAGGAGTAGTAGTACTGTGCTGTGCCCATATATACAGGATAGGAGTAGTAGTACTGTGCTGTGTACATATATACAGGATAGGAGTAGTAGTACTGTGCTGTGCCCATATATACGGGATAGGAGTAGTAGTACTGTGCTGTGCCCATATATACAGGATAGGAGTAGTAGTACTGTGCTGTGCCCATATATACAGGATAGGAGGAGTAGTACTGTGCTGTGTACATATATACAGGATAGGAGTAGTAGTACTGTGCTGTCCCCATATATAAAGGATAGGAGTAGTAGTACTGTGCTGTGTACATATATACAGGATAGGAGTAGTAGTACTGTGCTGTGCCCATATATACAGGATAGGAGTAGTAGTACTGTGCTGTGCCCATATATACAGGATAGGAGTAGTAGTACTGTGCTGTGCCCATATGTACAGGATAGGAGTAGTAGTACTGTGCTGTGTCCATATATACAGGATAGGAGTAGTAGTACTGTGTTGTGCCCATGTATACAGGATAGGGGTAGTAGTACTGTGCTGTGCCCAGATATACAGGATAGGAGTAGTAGTACTGTGCTGTGCCCATATATACAGGATAGGAGTAGTAGTACTGTGCTGTGCCCATATATACAGGATAGGAGTAGTAGTACTGTGCTGTGCCCATATATACAGGATTGTAGTAGTAGTACTGTGCTGTGCCCATGTATACAGGATAGGAGTAGTAGTACTGTGCTGTGCCCATATATACAGGATAGGAGTAGTAGTACTGTGCTGTGCCCATATATACAGGATAGGAGTAGTAGTACTGTGCTGTGCCCATATATACAGGATAGGAGTAGTAGTACTGTGCTGTGCCCATATATACAGGATAGGAGTAGTAGTACTGTGCTGTGCCCATGTATGCATGATAGGAGTAGTAGTACTGTGCTGTGCCCATGTATACAGGATAGGAGTAGTAGTACTGTGCTGTGCCCATATGTACCGGATAGGAGTAGTAGTACTCTGCTGTGCCCATATATACAGGATAGGAGTAGTAGTACTGTGCTGTGCCCATATATACAGGATAGGAGTAGTAGTACTGTGCTGTGCCCATATATACAGGATAGGAGTAGTAGTACTGTGCTGTGCCCATATATACAGGATTGTAGTAGTAGTACTGTGCTGTGCCCATGTATACAGGATAGGAGTAGTAGTACTGTGCTGTGCCCATATATACAGGATAGGAGTAGTAGTACTGTGCTGTGCCCATATATACAGGATAGGAGTAGTAGTACTGTGCTGTGCCCATATATACAGGATAGGAGTAGTAGTACTGTGCTGTGCCCATGTATGCATGATAGGAGTAGTAGTACTGTGCTGTGCCCATGTATACAGGATAGGAGTAGTAGTACTGTGCTGTGCCCATATGTACCGGATAGGAGTAGTAGTACTCTGCTGTGCCCATATATACAGGATAGGAGTAGTAGTACTGTGCTGTGCCCATATATACAGGATAGGAGTAGTAGTACTGTGCTGTGCCCATATATACAGGATAGGAGTAGTAGTACTGTGCTGTGCCCATATATACAGGATAAGAGTAGTAGTACTGTGCTGTACCCATATATACAGGATAGGAGTAGTAGTACTGTGCTGTGCCCATATATACAGGATAGGAGAAGTAGTACTGTGCTGTGCCCATATATACAGGATAGGAGTAGTAGTACTGTGCTGTGCCCATATATACAGGATAGGAGAAGTAGTACTGTGCTGTGCCCATATATACAGGATAGGAGTAGTAGTACTGTGCTGTGCCCATATATACAGGATAGGAGTAGTAGTACTGTGCTGTGTCCATATATACAGGATAGGAGTAGTAGTACTGTGCTGTGCCCATATATACAGGATAGGAGAAGTAGTACTGTGCTGTGCCCATATATACAGGATAGGAGTAGTAGTACTGTGCTCCTGCCTTAGGATCTGGTGCATGTAAGAAAAAAAACAAACAATAGTCTGACTACAGAAGTTTTCTTATTTAATGTATATGCAAATGAGCATTTCAGTGCCCCAGGGGCGTGTCCATGAGGCCCAGTGCACCCTCTATCACCCTCTGCTCCATCTGTGGAATGTTATAGGACAGTGACTGGAAACATCTGACTAATCCCTTATTCTCCCCTGGAGGATGCCAGGAGTCACTCACCGCTGGCATCTGTGCCCGGATCCTCTCATCTCTGTGATGTAACCCCTGAACCCCCGCCAGATGCCCCGGCACCGGTGCCAGATCCAGTCTAGGAGGAATCCGGGCCATAATTAAACTTTTATGTAATGGATGAAGTTATGAATTAACAAGGAGCTGCCCCAACACTATAAGCTGCAGAGCATTGCTCCAGAAGGAGGGGGCAGGAGGAGCAGGAGGGGCAGGAGGTGCAGCTCCCCAGATATATACAGAACCTGCAGACACTGGAGACAAGAACCAGAAGGAAAAGGGATTTCCTGTGTCAGGAACAGAACTGCCCGGAACCCGAAATGTGCAATTAATAGATCATCAGAAATAATAATGTCTGCGATAGTCTGCAGCCCAGATATGTTGTAGATATATCCCGCACCTCTGTCCTCCTCCTCCAGACTCCTCTGTCCTCCTCCTCCAGACTCCTCTGTCCTCCTCCTCCTCCAGACCCCTCTGTCCTCCTCCTCCTCCAGACTCCTCTGTCCTCCTCCTCCAGACTCCTCTGTCCTCCTCCTCCTCCAGACTCCTCTGTCCTCCTCCTCCTCCAGACTCCTCTGTCCTCCTCCTCCTCCAGACTCCTCTGTCCTCCTCCTCCTCCAGACTCCTCTGTCCTCCTCCTCCTCCAGACTCCTCTGTCCTCCTCCTCCAGACTCCTCTGTCCTCCTCCTCCTCCAGACTCCTCTGTCCTCCTCCTCCTCCAGACTCCTCTGTCCTCCTCCTCCTCCAGACTCCTCTGTCCTCCTCCTCCTCCAGACTCCTCTGTCCTCCTCCTCCTCCAGACTCCTCTGTCCTCCTCCTCCAGACTCCTCTGTCCTCCTCCTCCTCCAGACCCCTCTGTCCTCCTCCTCCTCCAGACTCCTCTGTCCTTCTCCTCCAGACTCCTCTGTCCTCCTCCTCCTCCAGACTCCTCTGTCCTCCTCCTCCTCCAGACTCCTCTGTCCTCCTCCTCCAGACTCCTCTGTCCTCCTCCTCCTCCAGACTCCTCTGTCCTCCTCCTCCTCCAGTCTCCTCTGTCCTCCTCCTCCAGACTCCTCTGTCCTCCTCCTCCTCCAGACCCCTCTGTCCTCCTCCTCCTCCAGACCCCTCTGTCCTCCACCTCCTCCAGACCCCTCTGTCCTCCTCCTCCTCCAGACTCCTCTGTCCTCCTCCTCCAGACTCCTCTGTCCTCCTCCAGACTCCTCTGTCCTCCTCCTCCAGACTCCTCTGTCCTCCTCCTCCTCCAGACTCCTCTGTCCTCCTCCTCCTCCTCCAGACTCCTCTGTCCTCCTCCTCCAGACTCCTCTGTCCTCCTCCTCCAGACTTCTCTGTCCTCCTCCTCCAGACTCCTCTGTCATCCTCCTCCGGACTCCTCTGTCCTCCTCCTCCTCCTCCAGTCTCCTCTGTCCTCCTCCTCCTCCAGACTCCTCTGTCCTCCTCCTCCTCCTCCAGTCTCCTCTGTCCTCCTCCTCCTCCAGACTCCTCTGTCCTCCTCCTCCAGACCCCTCTGTCCTCCTCCAGACTCCTCTGTCCTCCTCCTCCTCCAGACTCCTCTGTCCTCCTCCTCCAGACTCCTCTGTCCTCCTCCTCCTCCAGTCTCCTCTGTCCTCCTCCTCCAGACCCCTCTGTCCCCCTCCTCCTCCAGTCTCCTCTGTCCTCCTCCTCCTCCAGACCCCTCTGTCCTCCTCCTCCTCCTCCTCCAGACCCCTCTGTCCTCCTCCTCCTCCTCCAGACCCCTCTGTCCTCCTCCTCCTCCAGACCCCTCTGTCCTCCTCCTCCTCCAGACTCCTCTGTCCTCCTCCTCCTCCAGACCCCTCTGTCCTCCTCCTCCAGACTCCTCCTCCTCCTCCAGACCCCTCTGTCCTCCTCCTCCAGACTCCTCTATCCTCCTCCTCCAGACCCCTCTGTCCTCCTCCTCCTCCAGACCCCTCTGTCCTCCTCCTCCAGACTCCTCCTCCAGACTCCTCTGTCCTCCTCCTCCAGACTCCTCTATCCTCCTCCTCCAGACCCCTCTGTCCTCCTCCTCCTCCAGACCCCTCTGTCCTCCTCCTCCAGACTCCTCTGTCCTCCTCCTCCTCCAGACCCCTCTGTCCTCCTCCTCCTCCAGACTCCTCGGTCCTCCTCCTCCAGACTCCTCTGTCCTCCTCCTCCAGACTCCTCTGTCCTCCTCCTCCGGACTCCTCTGTCCTCCTCCTCCAGTCTCCTCTGTCCTCCTCCTTCGGACCCCTCTGTCCTCCTCCTCCTCCAGACTCCTCTGTCCTCCTCCTCCTCCAGACTCCTCTGTCCTCCTCCTCCGGACCCCTCTGTCCTCCTCCTCCTCCAGACTCCTCTGTCCTCCTCCTCCTCCAGACTCCTCTGTCCTCCTCCTCCAGACTCCTCTGTCCTCCTCCTCCAGACTTCTCTGTCCTCCTCCTCCAGACTCCTCTGTCATCCTCCTCCGGACTCTTCTGTCCTCCTCCTCCTCCAGTCTCCTCTATCCTCCTCCTCCTCCAGACTCCTCTGTCCTCCTCCTCCAGACTCCTCTGTCCTCCTCCTCCTCCAGTCTCCTCTGTCCTCCTCCTCCAGACTCCTCTGTCCTCCTCCTCCTCCAGACTCCTCTGTCCTCCTCCTCCTCCAGACTCCTCTGTCCTCCTCCTCCTCCAGACTCCTCTGTCCTCCTCCTCCTCCAGACTCCTCTGTCCTCCTCCTCCAGACCCCTCTGTCCTCCTCCTCCTCCAGACTCCTCTGTCCTCCTCCTCCAGACTCCTCTATCCTCCTCCTCCAGACCCCTCTGTCCTCCTCCTCCTCCAGACTCCTCTTTCCTCCTCCTCCAGACTCCTCTATCCTCCTCCTCCAGACTCCTCTGTCCTCCTCCTCCTCCAGACCCCTCTGTCCTCCTCCTCCTCCAGACTCCTCTGTCCTCCTCCTCCAGACTCCTCTGTCCTCCTCCTCCTCCAGACCCCTCTGTCCTCCTCCTCCAGACTCCTCTGTCCTCCTCCTCCAGACTCCTCTGTCCTCCTCCTCCGGACTCCTCGTTCCTCCTCCTCCAGTCTCCTCTGTCCTCCTCCTCCAGACCCCTCTGTCCTCCTCCTCCAGACTCCTCTGTCCTCCTCCTCCTCCAGACTCCTCTGTCCTCCTCCTCCTCCAGACTCCTCTGTCCTCCTCCTCCTCCAGACTCCTCTGTCCTCCTCCTCCAGACCCCTCTGTCCTCCTCCTCCTCCAGACTCCTCTGTCCTCCTCCTCCAGTCTCCTGTCCTCCTCCTCCTTCAGACTCCTCTGTCCTCCTCCTCCAGACCCCTCTGTCCTCCTCCTCCAGTCTCCTCTGTCCTCCTCCTCTGGGCTCCTCTTTCCTCCTCCCCCAGACTCCTCCTCCTCCTCCAAACCCCTCTGTCCTCCTCCTCCAGACTCCTCTGTCCTCCTCCTCCAGACTCCTCTGTCCTCCTCCTCCATACCCCTCTGTTCTCCTCCTCCAGACTCCTCTGTCCTCCTCCTCCTCCAGACTCCTCTGTCCTCCTCCTCCATACCCCTCTGTCCCCCTCCTCCTCCAGACTCCTCTGTCCTCCTCCTCCATACCCCTCTGTTCTCCTCCTCCAGACTCCTCTGTCCTCCTCCTCCTCCAGACTCCTCTGTCCTCCTCCTCCATACCCCTCTGTTCTCCTCCTCCAGACTCCTCTGTCCTCCTCCTCCAGACTCCTCTGTTCTCCTCCTCCAGACTCCTCTGTCCTCCTCCTCCTCCTCCAGACCCCTCTGTCCTCCTCCTCCTCCAGACTCCTCTGTCCTCCTCCTCCTCCAGACTCCTCTTTCCTCCTCCTCCTCCAAACTCCTCTGTCCTCCTCCTCCTCCAGTCTCCTCTGTCCTCCTCCTCCTCCAGACTCCTCTGTTCTCCTCCTCCTCCAGACTCCTCTGTCCTCCTCCTCCTCCTCCAGACTCCTCTGTCCTCCTCCTCCTCCTCCTCCAGACTCCTCTGTCCTCCTCCTCCAGACTCCTCTGTCCTCCTCCTCCAGACTCCTCTGTCCTCCTCCTCCTCCAGACTCCTCTGTCCTCCTCCTCCTCCAGACTCCTCTGTCCTCCTCCTCCTCCAGACTCCTCTGTCCTCCTCCTCCTCCAGACTCCTCTGTCCTCCTCCTCCTCCAGACTCCTCTGTCCTCCTCCTCCTCCAGA
Organism: Engystomops pustulosus; assembly: GCF_040894005.1. Taxonomy (NCBI): domain Eukaryota; kingdom Metazoa; phylum Chordata; class Amphibia; order Anura; family Leptodactylidae; genus Engystomops; species Engystomops pustulosus. The sequence goes on along the minus strand of NC_092417.1, from coordinate 179,828,270 downwards.
CTCCTCTGTCCTCCTCCTCCTCCAGACTCCTCTGTCCTCCTCCTCCAGACTCCTCTGTCCTCCTCCTCCTCCAGACTCCTCTGTCCTCCTCCTCCTCCAGACTCCTCTGTCCTCATCCTCCAGACTCCTCTGTCCTCCTCCTCCTCCAGACTCCTCTGTCCTCCTCCTCCTCCAGACTCCTCTGTCCTCATCCTCCAGACTCCTCTGTCCTCCTCCTCCTCCAGACTCCTCTGTCCTCTTTCTTGTGCTCAGTGCCCCCCCCCCCCCCCCCCACACACACACACACACACACCACCATCCCAGTGACCCCCAGAGCTTCTGGAGGTCACCTACCTTATAGGAGGATCTGGAGTTCACCTACCTTATAGGAGGATCTGGAGTTCACCTACCTTATAGGAGGATCTGGAGGTCACCTACCTTATAGGAGGATCTGGAGGTCACCTACCTTATAGGAGGATCTGGAGGTCACCTACCTTATAGGAGGATCTGGAGGTCACAACCCTTAACCTCTCACCTGGACTTTCCCTTCCTTCAGTTCCTGGATCTAAAGGATGTAAAGACTTACATGACGGCTTAAGTCTGGGGTCTAATTAATTAAAGGGTCTGGCCTGGGGTCTCATTCAGAGAGGGTCTGGCCTGGGGTCTCATTCAGAGAGGGTCTGGCCTGGGGTCTGATTATTTAGAGGGTCTGGCCTGGGGTCTCATTCAGAGAGGGTCTGGCCTGGGGTCTCATTCAGAGAGGGTCTGGCCTGGGGTCTGATTATTTAGAGGGTCTGGCCTGGGGTCTCATTCAGAGAGGGTCTGGCCTGGGGTCTCATTCAGAGAGGGTCTGGCCTGGGGTCTGATTATTTAGAGGGTCTGGCCTGGGGTCTGATTATTTAGAGGGTCTGGCCTGGGGTCTCATTCAGAGAGGGTCTGGCCTGGGGTCTGATTATTTAGAGGGTCTGGCCTGGGGTCTCATTCAGAGAGGGTCTGGCCTGGGGTCTCATTCAGAGAGGGTCTGGCCTGGGGTCTCATTCAGAGAGGGTCTGGCCTGGGGTCTGATTATTTAGAGGGTCTGGGTATAATGTGATTTTGATGGAACATTTCCACAAGTGCTCCGGGAGCCCGTGACTCTCAGCCTTGGTGCGGGGCTCCTGGCAGGGGCTCACTCGTCGGCCTCTCCCCAGGACGTGGGAGGCTGCAGATGATCTCGCCATGGTATAAACCTGCTGCGGTTATTGATGTATGCCTGCAGATTTTGGCGCTGGACGCTCCTTGTATGGACTTATTGTGTCTCCCGCAAACAATGTCACTGCCCAATGCGGCTACAAATGTAAATGTTTCTCTTTCTGGAAGTTTCTTTGCTTTGGAAACAACAAAACAGAGAGAATAAAGATCATCCGAGGAGTCCGGACCCCAGACTGCGAGACAAGAGGGCGAGGATCCGGATGTGTGCGCAGCTCATAAACCTACGTATGGAGAAACCGGACTGTGATCTCCGCAATCACTGGCGCAGCAACAAGCTGATCCATAATGATGGGGAAAATAACAGAGAACCTGTCAGCAGGAGTGACCATACAGCCTGCAGCCAGTGTTATGTATTGTCCCTGGAGAGATGTGTAATCAGACCTCACACTGCTGTGCTCTGTGCTCTCTGCAGCCAGTGCTATGTATTGTCCCTGGAGAGAAGTGTAATCAGACCTCACACTGCTGTGCTCTGTGCTCTCTGCAGCCAGTGTTATGTATTGTCCCTGGAGAGATGTGTAATCAGACCTCACACTGCTGTGCTCTGTGCTCTCTGCAGCCAGTGTTATGTATGTCCCTGGAGAGATGTGTAATCAGACCTCACACTGCTGTGCTCTGTGCTCTCTGCAGCCAGTGCTATGTATTGTCCCTGGAGAGATGTGTAATCAGACCTCACACTGCTGTGCTCTGTACTCTCTGCAGCCAGTGTTATGTATGTCCCTGGAGAGATGTGTAATCAGACCTCACACTGCTGTGCTCTGTGCTCTCTGCAGCCAGTGCTATGTATTGTCCCTGGAGAGATGTGTAATCAGACCTCACACTGCTGTGCTCTGTGCTCTCTGCAGCCAGTGTAATGTATTGTCCCTGGAGAGATGTGTAATCACACCTCACACTGCTGTGCTCTGTGCTCTCTGCAGCCAGTGTAATGTATTGTCCCTGGAGAGATGTGTAATCAGACCTCACACTGCTGTGCTCTGTGCTCTCTGCAGCCAGTGTTATGTACTGTCCCTGGAGAGATGTGTAATCAGACCTCACCCTGCTGTGCTCTGTGCTCTCTGCAGCCAGTGTTATGTATTGTCCCTGGAGAGATGTGTAATCAGACCTCACACTGCTGTGCTCTGTGCTCTCTGCAGCCAGTGTAATGTATTGTCCCTGGAGAGATGTGTAATCAGACCTCACACTGCTGTGCTCTGTGCTCTCTGCAGCCAGTGTTATGTATTGTCCCTGGAGAGATGTGTAATCAGACCTCACACTGCTGTGCTCTGTGCTCTCTGCAGCCAGTGTTATGTACTGTCCCTGGAGAGATGTGTAATCAGACCTCACACTGCTGTGCTCTGTGCTCTCTGCAGCCAGTGTTATGTATTGTCCCTGGGGGGATGTGTAATCAGACCTCACACTGCTGTGCTCTGTGCTCTCTGCAGTCAGTGTTATGTATTGTCCCTGGAGAGATGTGTAATCAGACCTCACACTGCTGTGCTCTGTGCTCTCTGCAGCCAGTGTTATGTATTGTCCCTGGAGAGATGTGTAATTAGACCTCACACTGCTGTGCTCTGTGCTCTCTGCAGCCAGTGTTATGTATTGTCCCTGGAGAGATGTGTAATCAGACCTCACACTGCTGTGCTCTGTGCTCTCTGCAGCCAGTGTTATGTATTGTCCCTGGAGAGAGGTGTAATCAGACCTCACACTGCTGTGCTCTCTGCAGCCAGTGTTATGTATTGTCCCTGGAGAGATGTGTAATCAGACCTCACACTGCTGTGCTCTGTGCTCTCTGCAGCCAGTGTTATGTATTGTCCCTGGAGAGATGTGTAATCAGACCTCACACTGCTGTGCTCTGTGCTCTCTGCAGCCAGTGTTATGTATTGTCCCTGGAGAGTTGTGTAATCAGACCTCACACTGCTGTGTTCTGTGCTCTCTGCAGCCAGTGTTATGTATTGTCCCTGGAGAGATGTGTAATCAGACCTCACACTGCTGTGCTCTGTGCTCTCTGCAGCCAGTGCTATGTATTGTCCCTGGAGAGATGTGTAATCAGACCTCACACTGCTGTGCTCTGTGCTCTCTGCAGCCAGTGTTATGTATTGTCCCTGGAGAGATGTGTAATCAGACCTCACACTGCTGTGCTCTGTGCTCTCTGCAGTCAGTGTTATGTATGGTCCCTGGAGAGATGTGTAATCAGACCTTTGTGTATCTTCTTAGCAGCTGCAGTACTGTGATATATGGATTTGTATTCATCATCCATATATCACAGTCCTGCTGCTACTAACAACATACACAAAGGTCTGATTACACATCTCTCCAGGGACAATACATAACACTGGCTGCAGAGAGTACAGAGCACAGCAGTGTGAGGTCTGATTACACATCTCTCCAGGGACAATACATAACACTGGCTGCAGAGAGCACAGAGCACAGCAGTGTGAGGTCTGATTACACATCTCTCCAGGGACAATACATAACACTGGCTGCAGAGAGCACAGAGCACAGCAGTGTGAGGTCTGATTACACATCTCTCCAGGGACAATACATAACACTGGCTGCAGAGAGCACAGAGCACAGCAGTGTGAGGTCTGATTACACATCTCTCCAGGGACAATACATAACACTGGCTGCAGAGAGCACAGAGCACAGCAGTGTGAGGACTGATTACACATCTCTCCAGGGACAATACATAACACTGGCTGCAGAGAGTACAGAGCACAGCAGTGTGAGGTCTGATTACACATCTCTCCAGGGACAATATATAACACTGGCTGCAGAGAGCACAGAGCACAGCAGTGTGAGGTCTGATTACACATCTCTCCAAGGACAATACATAACACTGGCTGCAGAGAGCACAGAGCACAGCAGTGTGAGGTCTGATTACACATCTCTCCAGGGACAATACATAACACTGGCTGCAGAGAGCACAGAGCACAGCAGTGTGAGGTCTGATTACACATCTCTCCAAGGACAATACATAACACTGGCTGCAGAGAGCACAGAGCACAGCAGTGTGAGGTCTGATTACACATCTCTCCAGGGACAATACATAACACTGGCTGCAGAGAGCACAGCAGTGTGAGGTCTGATTACACCTCTCTCCAGGGACAATACATAACACTGGCTGCAGAGAGCACAGAGCACAGCAGTGTGAGGTCTAATTACACATCTCTCCAGGGACAATACATAACACTGGCTGCAGAGAGCACAGAGCACAGCAGTGTGAGGTCTAATTACACATCTCTCCAGGGACAATACATAACACTGGCTGCAGAGAGCACAGAGCACAGCAGTGTGAGGTCCGATTACACATCTCTCCAGGGACAATACATAACACTGGCTGCAGAGAGCACAGAGCACAGCAGTGTGAGGACTGATTACACATCTCTCCAGGGACAATACATAACACTGGCTGCAGAGAGCACAGAGCACAGCAGTGTGAGGTCTGATTACACATCTCTCCAGGGACAATACATAACACTGGCTGCAGAGAGTACAGAGCACAGTAGTGTGAGGTCTGATTACACATCTCTCCAGGGACAATACATAACACTGGCTGCAGAGAGTACAGAGCACAGCAGTGTGAGGTCTGATTACACATCTCTCCAGGGACAATACATAACACTGGCTGCAGAGAGCACAGAGCACAGCAGTGTGAGGTCTGATTACACATCTCTCCAGGGACAATACATAACACTGACTGCAGAGAGCACAGAGCACAGCAGTGTGAGGTCTGATTACACATCTCTCCAGGGACAATACATAACACTGGCTGCAGAGAGCACAGAGCACAGCAGTGTGAGGTCCGATTACACATCTCTCCAGGGACAATACATAACACTGGCTGCAGAGAGCACAGAGCACAGCAGTGTGAGGACTGATTACACATCTCTCCAGGGACAATACATAACACTGGCTGCAGAGAGCACAGAGCACAGCAGTGTGAGGTCTGATTACACATCTCTCCAGGGACAATACATAACACTGGCTGCAGAGAGTACAGAGCACAGTAGTGTGAGGTCTGATTACACATCTCTCCAGGGACAATACATAACACTGGCTGCAGAGAGTACAGAGCACAGCAGTGTGAGGTCTGATTACACATCTCTCCAGGGACAATACATAACACTGGCTGCAGAGAGCACAGAGCACAGCAGTGTGAGGTCTGATTACACATCTCTCCAGGGACAATACATAACACTGGCTGCAGAGAGCACAGAGCACAGCAGTGTGAGGTCTGATTACACATCTCTCCAGGGACAATACATAACACTGGCTGCGGTCTGTATGGTCACAGCTGGTGACAGGTTTTCTTTAAACCTCACCTGATGGTTGGATCCAATTTTGGTTTTGTCTTCAAAAACTACCCCTGTAAAAAACAATGTCCTCTTCTACATATGGCGGCTGTTCTCTTCCTAGGAGCTGCAGTACCAGGCACGGCCAGAGTTGTACAGCGATGTGGAGTAACAATGGAAGGAAGCAGCGCTGATTCTTACAATCCCTTTGGTCCTGGGGATCTGCAATATGACAGCAATATGACAGTCCCATATTTTAGGGAGCCCAATACTGCACAAATAGAGGTGCCCACTGGTCATGTACTCCACCAGGTACCTGTTATGTGTACACAGGATACATCATGGGGCACATTTACTTACCCATCAGGAGGAGTTCACAGAAAGCGCATTGTCCATGTATAATGCGCTGTGCGGGGAGTCACTAAGATTGTGCACCTGATATCCTGCATGTGTCACTTCCCCGCTCAGGTCCCTGGAGTTCACCTTCTTCTTCCTGGTGCATGTAAGTGCATTGTCCATGTATAATGCGCTGTGCGGGGAGTCACTAAGATCCTGCCCCGATATCCTGCATGTGTCACTTCCCCGCTCAGGTCCCTGGAGTTCACCTTCTTCTTCCTGGTGCATGTAAGTGCATTGTCCTTGTATAATGCGCTGTGCGGGGAGTCACTAAGATCCTGCACCCGATATCCTGCATGTGTCGCTTCTCTGGTCAGGTCCCCGGAGTTCACCTTCTTCTTCCTGGTGCATGTAAGTGCATTGTCCGTGTATAATGCGCTGTGCGGGGAGTCACTAAGATCATGCGCCCGATATCCTGCATGTGTCGCTTCCCTGCTCAGGTCCCCGGAGTTCACCTTCTTCTTCCTGGTGCATGTAAGTGCATTGTCCTTGTATAATGCGCTGTGCGGGGAGTCACTAAGATCCTGCACCCGATATCCTGCATGTGTCGCTTCTCTGGTCAGGTCCCCGGAGTTCACCTTCTTCTTCCTGGTGCATGTAAGTGCATTGTCCGTGTATAATGTGCTGTGCGGGGAGTCACTAAGATCCTGTGCCCGATATCCTGCATGTGTCTCTTCCCCGCTCAGGTCCCCGGAGTTCACCTTCTTCTTCCTGGTGCATGTAAGTGCATTGTCTGTGAATAATGCGCTGTGCGGGGAGTCACTAAGATCCTGCGCCCGATATCCTGCATGTGTCGCTTCCCCGCTCAGGTCCCTGGAGTTCACCTTCTTCTTCCTGGTGCATGTAAGTGCATTGTCCGTGTATAATGTGCTGTGCGGGGAGTCACTAAGATCCTGCGCCCGACATCCTGCATGTGTCGCTTCCCCGCTCAGGTCCCCGGAGTTCACCTTCTTCTTCCTGGTGCATGTAAGTGCATTGTCCGTGTATAATGCGCTGTGCGGGGAGTCACTAAGATCCTGCGCCCGACATCCTGCATGTGTCGCTTCCCCGCTCAGGTCCCCGGAGTTCACCTTCTTCTTCCTGGTGCATGTAAGTGCATTGTCCATGTATAATGGGCTGTGCGGGGAGACACTAAGATCGTGCGCCCGATATCCTGCATGTGTCGCTTCCCCGCTCAGGTCCCCGGAGTTCACCTTCTTCTTCCTGGTGCATGTAAGTGCATAGTCCATGTATAATGCGCTGTGCGGGGAGTCACTAAGATTGTGCACCTGATATCCTGCATGTGTCGCTTCTCTGGTCAGGTCCCCGGAGTTCACCTTCTTCTTCCTGGTGCATGTAAGTGCATTGTCCGTGTATAATGCGCTGTGCGGGGAGTCACTAAGATCCTGCCCCGATATCCTGCATGTGTCGCTTCCCCGCTCAGGTCCCCGGGGTTCACCTTCTTCTTCCTGGTGCATGTAAGTGCATTGTCCTTGTATAATGCGCTGTGCGGGGAGTCACTAAGATCCTGCACCCGATATCCTGCATGTGTCGCTTCTCTAGTCAGGTCCCCGGAGTTCACCTTCTTCTTCCTGGTGCATGTAAGTGCATTGTCAGTGAATAATGCGCTGTGCGGGGAGTCACTAAGATCCTGCACCCGGTATCCTGCATGTGTCGCTTCCCCGCTCAGGTCCCTGGAGTTCACCTTCTTCTTCCTGGTGCATGTAAGTGCATTGTCTGTGAATAATGCGCTGTGCGGGGAGTCACTAAGATCCTGCGCCCGACATCCTGCATGTGTCGCTTCCCCGCTCAGGTCCCCGGAGTTCACCTTCTTCTTCCTGGTGCATGTAAGTGCATTGTCTGTGTATAATGCGCTGTGCGGGGAGTCACTAAGATCGTGCGCCCGATATCCTGCATGTGTCGCTTCCCCGCTCAGGTCCCCGGAGTTCTCCTTCTTCGTCATGGTGCATGTAAGTGCATTGTCTGTGTATAATGCGCTGTGCGGGGAGTCACTAAGATCCTGCACCCGATATCCTGCATGTGTCGCTTCCCCGCTCAGGTCCCAGGAGTTCACCTTTTCTTCCTGGTACATGTAAGTGCTTTGTCCGTGTATAATGCGCTGTGCGGGGAGTCACTAAGATCGTGCACCCGATATCCTGCATGTGTCACTTCCCCGCTCAGGTCCCCAGAGTTCACCTTCTTCTTCCTGGTGCATGTAAGTGCATTGTCCGTGTATAATGCGCTGTGCGGGGAGTCACTAAGATCCTGCGCCCGATATCCTGCATGTGTCGCTTCCCCGCTCAGGTCCCCGGATTTCACCTTCTTCTTCCTGGTGCATGTAAGTGCATTGTCCGTGTATAATGCGCTGTGCGGGGAGTCACTAAGATCCTGCACCCGATATCCTGCATGTGTCGCTTCCCCGCTCAGGTCCCCGGATTTCACCTTCTTCTTCCTGGTGCATGTAAGTGCATTGTCCGTGTATAATGCGCTGTGCGGGGAGTCACTAAGATCGTGCCCCCGATATCCTGCATGTGACGCTTCCCCGCTCAGGTCCCCGGAGTTCACCTCCTTCTTCCTGGTGCATGTAAGTGCATTGTCCGTGTATAATGCGCTGTGCGGGGAGTCACTAAGATCCTGCACCCGATATCCTGCATGTGTCTCTCCCCGCTCAGGTCCCCGGAGTTCACCTTCTTCTTCCTGGTGCATGTAAGTGCATTGTCCGTGTATAATGCGCTGTGCGGGGAGTCACTAAGATCGTGCGCCCGATATCCTGCATGTGTCTCTCCCCGCTCAGGTCCCCGGAGTTCACCTTTTTCTTCCTGGTGCATGTAAGTGCATTGTCTGTGTATAATGCGCTGTGCGGGGAGTCACTAAGATCGTGCGCCCGATATCCTGCATGTGTCTCTTCCCCGCTCAGGTCCCCGGAGTTCACCTTCTTCTTCCTGGTGCATGTAAGTGCATTGTCCGTGTATAATGTAGTGTGCGGGGAGTCAATAAGATCCTGCGACCGATATCCTGCGTGTGTCGCTTCCCCGCTCAGGTCCCCGGAGTTCACCTTCTTCTTCCGGGTGCATGTAAGTGCATTTTCCGTGTATAATGCGCTGTGCGGGGAGTCACTAAGATCGTGCGCCCGATATCCTGCATGTGTCACTCCCCCGCTCAGGTCCTCGGAGTTCACATTCTTCTTCCTGGTGCATGTAAGTGCATTGTCTTGCGACACAAATTGAATCTTAAATCCCTTGCGTTGTCCGAATCAGTCGGATCGCCCCCTGATTTCTGTCACATGGAAGCAGCACAGCCGAGTCACAATCCGATCACGTGCGCCACAATCCCAGCGCAGACACTTGTTATATACCGGTCCAAGCCGCGCAATCCCCAAAAGAGATGCAAAGTCCAACGAAAGTGCGATCCGCCACCCTTAGTAAATGAGCCCCAATGTGTCTCTGCAGATTATACTCTGACCTTGATCACCACCTAGAGGACACGTGTATTACTGCACTGTCATGGTCTGGTCTTCCGTCACTCCCTTTCTATCATAAAGTAACTTATGGACCTGCTCCCAGAACCCCCTGACAACAGGGCAGAACCACAACAGGCGCCCGAGGCCGGAGCACATTAAGGGCATAGTGGACGATATCCACATGTCACAAGGAGACACTAGGGGAGGGCAGAGAGTGAGAGTCCTCATCCTACAGCGGATCCCATATGGAATATACGGTAATAATCGCAGTGATTGTCCTGACGAGTGATTGTAACCCCACAGCAAAAGCCCAAAACAACAGAACCTGTAAGAAGATAGCACAACTAAGAGGCTTTTATTTCCCAATTCTCCCATATTCTAATTTTTTTCTGGATTCCCTGTTCGCTGCGCGGAATATTACATGCAATCAGAATTTGCTGCTTTTGGAAGGGGGGGGGGGGACCAAATACCAAAATGCTAAAACACCAATTTATAGGGTTAAAAAAAAGTCAGAGGCTGCACTGCTGCTTTGTACCACTAGGTGGCGGCCTTTACCTGTCTTACAGATCCATGTGCGGACCCCCTAAGATGCAGGCGGGCGCCCCCTGATGTAACGTACGACCCCCGTCATGTGATGTCAGGACGCCATTATAGCGGGGGAAGCCTGAACACAGTCCTGGGTGTATAATCCGCCTTGCAAAATAAGGAATTATTTAAAGGAATTGTCCTTACTTGATTTTTTCTACTCGTAGATCCATCCATCGTATTGAATCTCTTGTTCATATATTTTTGTATTGCTTTCAGCTCTTCATTACTGATACACAGCACCAAATCCTCTGCAGAGACACAGAATTGTGGCCACCTGCAGCCACCACTAGATGGAGCTGTGGAGCTGATTATACACTGGGCTGATATGGCAACTCCTCCTGGTGTGCCCCCTGCTGGTGGCGATGAGCATGTGGCCTGCTCAGGCCGTGTGTATAGTTTATGACTAGTTGAGCCCCTCTTCATAAATTGGGCACATGCTGTGTCAGGACGGGGGATAAACCTGCACAGTTCTGGTATTGATGCATGTAATAGGCATAACCATGCAGACTGCAGCCAGTGTAGTAGGACTGTAAATTTTTTTGTAGTTTCTCCAAGTGCACTAGGGGTGTGTCCTCACACTGCTGTGCTCTCTGCAGCCAGTGTTATGTATTGTCCTCACACTGCTGTGCTCTGTGCTCTCTGCAGCCAGTGTTATGTATTGTCCCTGGAGAGATGTGTAATCAGACCTCACACTGCTGTGCTCTGTGCTCTCTGCAGCCAGTGTTATGTATTGTCCCTGGAGAGATGTGTAATCAGACCTCACACTGCTATGCTCTGTGCTCTCTGCAGCCAGTGTTATGTATTGTCCCTGGAGAGATGTGTAATCAGACCTCACACTGCTGTGCTCTGTGCTCTCTGCAGCCAGTGTTATGTATTGTCCCTGGAGAGATGTGTAATCAGACCTCACACTGCTGTGCTCTGTGCTCTCTGCAGCCAGTGTTATGTATTGTCCCTGCAGAGATGTGTAAACAGACCTCACACTGCTGTGCTCTGTGCTCTCTGCAGCCAGTGTTACGTATTGTTCCTGGTGAGATGTGTAATCAGACCTCACACTGCTGTGCTCTGTGCTCTCTGCAGCCAGTGTTATGTATTGTCCCTGGAGAGATGTGTAATCAGACCTCACACTGCTGCGCTCTGTGCTCTCTGCAGCCAGTGTTATGTATTGTCCCTGGAGAGATGTGTAATCAGACCTTACACTGCTGTGCTCTGTGCTCTCTGCAGCCAGTGTTATGTATTGTCCCTGGAGAGATGTGTAATCAGACCTCACACTGCTGTGCTCTGTGCTCTCTACAGCCAGTGTTATGTATTGTCCCTGGAGAGATGTGTAATCAGACCTCACACTGCTGTGCTCTGTGCTCTCTGCAGCCAGTGTTATGTATTGTCCCTGGAGAGATGTGTAATCAGACCTCACACTGCTGCGCTCTGTGCTCTCTGCAGCCAGTGTTATGTATTGTCCCTGGAGAGATGTGTAATCAGACCTTACACTGCTGTGCTCTGTGCTCTCTGCAGCCAGTGTTATGTACTGTCCCTGGAGAGATGTGTAATCAGACCTCACACTGCTGTGCTCTGTGCTCTCTGCAGCCAGTGTTATGTATTATCCCTGGAGAGATGTGTAATCAGACCTCACACTGCTGTGCTCTGTGCTCTCTGCAGCCAGTGTTATGTACTGTCCCTGGAGAGATGTGTAATCAGACCTCACACTGCTGTGCTCTGTGCTCTCTGCAGCCAGTGTTATGTATTGTCCCTGGGGGGATGTGTAATCAGACCTCACACTGCTGTGCTCTGTGCTCTCTGCAGTCAGTGTTATGTATTGTCCCTGGAGAGATGTGTAATCAGACCTCACACTGCTGTGCTCTGTGCTCTCTGCAGCCAGTGTTATGTATTGTCCCTGGAGAGATGTGTAATTAGACCTCACACTGCTGTGCTCTGTGCTCTCTGCAGCCAGTGTTATGTATTGTCCCTGGAGAGATGTGTAATCAGACCTCACACTGCTGTGCTCTGTGCTCTCTGCAGCCAGTGTTATGTATTGTCCCTGGAGAGAGGTGTAATCAGACCTCAAACTGCTGTGCTCTCTGCAGCCAGTGTTATGTATTGTCCCTGGAGAGATGTGTAATCAGACCTCACACTGCTGTGCTCTGTGCTCTCTGCAGCCAGTGTTATGTATTGTCCCTGGAGAGATGTGTAATCAGACCTCACACTGCTGTGCTCTGTGCTCTCTGCAGCCAGTGTTATGTATTGTCCCTGGAGAGATGTGTAATCAGACCTCACACTGCTGTGTTCTGTGCTCTCTGCAGCCAGTGTTATGTATTGTCCCTGGAGAGATGTGTAATCAGACCTCACACTGCTGTGCTCTGTGCTCTCTGCAGCCAGTGTCATGTACTGTCCCTGGAGAGATGGGTAATCAGACCTCACACTGCTGTGCTCTGTGCTCTCTGCAGCCAGTGCTATGTATTGTCCCTGGAGAGATGTGTAATCAGACCTCACACTGCTGTGCTCTGTGCTCTCTGCAGCCAGTGTTATGTATTGTCCCTGGAGAGATGTGTAATCAGACCTCACACTGCTGTGCTCTGTGCTCTCTGCAGTCAGTGTTATGTATGGTCCCTGGAGAGATGTGTAATCAGACCTTTGTGTATCTTCTTAGCAGCTGCAGTACTGTGATATATGGATTTGTATTCATCATCCATATATCACAGTCCTGCTGCTACTAACAACATACACAAAGGTCTGATTACACATCTCTCCAGGGACAATACATAACACTGGCTGCAGAGAGTACAGAGCACAGCAGTGTGAGGTCTGATTACACATCTCTCCAGGGACAATATATAACACTGGCTGCAGAGAGCACAGAGCACAGCAGTGTGAGGTCTGATTACACATCTCTCCAGGGACAATACATAACACTGGCTGCAGAGAGCACAGAGCACAGCAGTGTGAGGTCTGATTACACATCTCTCCAGGGACAATACATAACACTGGCTGCAGAGAGCACAGAGCACAGCAGTGTGAGGACTGATTACACATCTCTCCAGGGACAATACATAACACTGGCTGCAGAGAGTACAGAGCACAGCAGTGTGAGGTCTGATTACACATCTCTCCAGGGACAATATATAACACTGGCTGCAGAGAGCACAGAGCACAGCAGTGTGAGGTCTGATTACACATCTCTCCAAGGACAATACATAACACTGGCTGCAGAGAGCACAGAGCACAGCAGTGTGAGGTCTGATTACACATCTCTCCAGGGACAATACATAACACTGGCTGCAGAGAGCACAGAGCACAGCAGTGTGAGGTCTGATTACACATCTCTCCAGGGACAATACATAACACTGGCTGCAGAGAGCACAGAGCACAGCAGTGTGAGGTCTGATTACACATCTCTCCAAGGACAATACATAACACTGGCTGCAGAGAGCACAGAGCACAGCAGTGTGAGGTCTGATTACACATCTCTCCAGGGACAATACATAACACTGGCTGCAGAGAGCACAGCAGTGTGAGGTCTGATTACACCTCTCTCCAGGGACAATACATAACACTGGCTGCAGAGAGCACAGAGCACAGCAGTGTGAGGTCTAATTACACATCTCTCCAGGGACAATACATAACACTGGCTGCAGAGAGCACAGAGCACAGCAGTGTGAGGTCTAATTACACATCTCTCCAGGGACAATACATAACACTGGCTGCAGAGAGCACAGAGCACAGCAGTGTGAGGTCCGATTACACATCTCTCCAGGGACAATACATAACACTGGCTGCAGAGAGCACAGAGCACAGCAGTGTGAGGACTGATTACACATCTCTCCAGGGACAATACATAACACTGGCTGCAGAGAGCACAGAGCACAGCAGTGTGAGGTCTGATTACACATCTCTCCAGGGACAATACATAACACTGGCTGCAGAGAGTACAGAGCACAGTAGTGTGAGGTCTGATTACACATCTCTCCAGGGACAATACATAACACTGGCTGCAGAGAGTACAGAGCACAGCAGTGTGAGGTCTGATTACACATCTCTCCAGGGACAATACATAACACTGGCTGCAGAGAGCACAGAGCACAGCAGTGTGAGGTCTGATTACACATCTCTCCAGGGACAATACATAACACTGACTGCAGAGAGCACAGAGCACAGCAGTGTGAGGTCTGATTACACATCTCTCCAGGGACAATACATAACACTGGCTGCAGAGAGCACAGAGCACAGCAGTGTGAGGTCCGATTACACATCTCTCCAGGGACAATACATAACACTGGCTGCAGAGAGCACAGAGCACAGCAGTGTGAGGACTGATTACACATCTCTCCAGGGACAATACATAACACTGGCTGCAGAGAGCACAGAGCACAGCAGTGTGAGGTCTGATTACACATCTCTCCAGGGACAATACATAACACTGGCTGCAGAGAGTACAGAGCACAGTAGTGTGAGGTCTGATTACACATCTCTCCAGGGACAATACATAACACTGGCTGCAGAGAGTACAGAGCACAGCAGTGTGAGGTCTGATTACACATCTCTCCAGGGACAATACATAACACTGGCTGCAGAGAGCACAGAGCACAGCAGTGTGAGGTCTGATTACACATCTCTCCAGGGACAATACATAACACTGGCTGCAGAGAGCACAGAGCACAGCAGTGTGAGGTCTGATTACACATCTCTCCAGGGACAATACATAACACTGGCTGCGGTCTGTATGGTCACAGCTGGTGACAGGTTTTCTTTAAACCTCACCTGATGGTTGGATCCAATTTTGGTTTTGTCTTCAAAAACTACCCCTGTAAAAAACAATGTCCTCTTCTACATATGGCGGCTGTTCTCTTCCTAGGAGCTGCAGTACCAGGCACGGCCAGAGTTGTACAGCGATGTGGAGTAACAATGGAAGGAAGCAGCGCTGATTCTTACAATCCCTTTGGTCCTGGGGATCTGCAATATGACAGCAATATGACAGTCCCATATTTTAGGGAGCCCAATACTGCACAAATAGAGGTGCCCACTGGTCATGTACTCCACCAGGTACCTGTTATGTGTACACAGGATACATCATGGGGCACATTTACTTACCCATCAGGAGGAGTTCACAGAAAGCGCATTGTCCATGTATAATGCGCTGTGCGGGGAGTCACTAAGATTGTGCACCTGATATCCTGCATGTGTCACTTCCCCGCTCAGGTCCCTGGAGTTCACCTTCTTCTTCCTGGTGCATGTAAGTGCATTGTCCATGTATAATGCGCTGTGCGGGGAGTCACTAAGATTTTGCACCTGATATCCTGCATGTGTCACTTCCCCGCTCAGGTCCCTGGAGTTCACCTTCTTCTTCCTGGTGCATGTAAGTGCATTGTCCATGTATAATGCGCTGTGCGGGGAGTCACTAAGATCCTGCCCCGATATCCTGCATGTGTCGCTTCCCCGCTCAGGTCCCCGGAGTTCACCTTCTTCTTCCTGGTGCATGTAAGTGCATTGTCCTTGTATAATGCGCTGTGCGGGGAGTCACTAAGATCCTGCACCCGATATCCTGCATGTGTCGCTTCTCTGGTCAGGTCCCCGGAGTTCACCTTCTTCTTCCTGGTGCATGTAAGTGCATTGTCCGTGTATAATGTGCTGTGCGGGGAGTCACTAAGATCCTGTGCCCGATATCCTGCATGTGTCTCTTCCCCGCTCAGGTCCCCGGAGTTCACCTTCTTCTTCCTGGTGCATGTAAGTGCATTGTCTGTGAATAATGCGCTGTGCGGGGAGTCACTAAGATCCTGCGCCCGATATCCTGCATGTGTCGCTTCCCCGCTCAGGTCCCGGAGTTCACCTTCTTCTTCCTGGTGCATGTAAGTGCATTGTCCGTGTATAATGCGCTGTGCGGGGAGTCACTAAGATCCTGCGCCCGACATCCTGCATGTGTCGCTTCCCCGCTCAGGTCCCCGGAGTTCACCTTCTTCTTCCTGGTGCATGTAAGTGCATTGTCCGTGTATAATGCGCTGTGCGGGGAGTCACTAAGATCCTGCGCCCGACATCCTGCATGTGTCGCTTCCCCGCTCAGGTTCCCGGAGTTCACCTTCTTCTTCCTGGTGCATGTAAGTGCATTGTCCATGTATAATGGGCTGTGCGGGGAGACACTAAGATCGTGCGCCCGATATCCTGCATGTGTCGCTTCCCCGCTCAGGTCCCCGGAGTTCACCTTCTTCTTCCTGGTGCATGTAAGTGCATAGTCCATGTATAATGCGCTGTGCGGGGAGTCACTAAGATCCTGCGCCTGATATCCTGCATGTGTCGCTTCCCCGCTCAGGTCCCCGGAGTTCACCTTCTTCTTCCTGGTGCATGTAAGTGCATTGTCCGTGTATAATGCGCTGTGCGGGGAGTCACTAAGATCCTGCCCCGATATCCTGCATGTGTCGCTTCCCCGCTCAGGTCCCCGGGGTTCACCTTCTTCTTCCTGGTGCATGTAAGTGCATTGTCCTTGTATAATGCGCTGTGCGGGGAGTCACTAAGATCCTGCACCCGATATCCTGCATGTGTCGCTTCTCTGGTCAGGTCCCCGGAGTTCACCTTCTTCTTCCTGGTGCATGTAAGTGCATTGTCAGTGAATAATGCGCTGTGCGGGGAGTCACTAAGATCCTGCACCCGGTATCCTGCATGTGTCGCTTCCCCGCTCAGGTCCCTGGAGTTCACCTTCTTCTTCCTGGTGCATGTAAGTGCATTGTCTGTGAATAATGCGCTGTGCGGGGAGTCACTAAGATCCTGCGCCCGACATCCTGCATGTGTCGCTTCCCCGCTCAGGTCCCCGGAGTTCACCTTCTTCTTCCTGGTGCATGTAAGTGCATTGTCCGTGTATAATGCACTGTGCGGGGAGTCACTAAGATCCTGCACCCGATATCCTGCATGTGTCGCTTCCCCGCTCAGGTCCCCGGAGTTCACCTTCTTCTTCCTGGTGCATGTAAGTGCATTGTCTGTGTATAATGCGCTGTGCGGGGAGTCACTAAGATCGTGCGCCCGATATCCTGCATGTGTCGCTTCCCCGCTCAGGTCCCCGGAGTTCTCCTTCTTCGTCATGGTGCATGTAAGTGCATTGTCTGTGTATAATGCGCTGTGCGGGGAGTCACTAAGATCCTGCACCCGATATCCTGCATGTGTCGCTTCCCCGCTCAGGTCCCAGGAGTTCACCTTTTCTTCCTGGTACATGTAAGTGCTTTGTCCGTGTATAATGCGCTGTGCGGGGAGTCACTAAGATCGTGCACCTGATATCCTGCATGTGTCACTTCCCCGCTCAGGTCCCCAGAGTTCACCTTCTTCTTCCTGGTGCATGTAAGTGCATTGTCCGTGTATAATGCGCTGTGCGGGGAGTCACTAAGATCCTGCGCCCGATATCCTGCATGTGTCGCTTCCCCGCTCAGGTCCCCAGAGTTCACCTTCTTCTTCCTGGTACATGTAAGTGCATTGTCTGTGTATAATGCGCTGTGCGGGGAGTCACTAAGATCCTGCACCCGATATCCTGCATGTGTCGCTTCCCCGCTCAGGTCCCCGGATTTCACCTTCTTCTTCCTGGTGCATGTAAGTGCATTGTCCGTGTATAATGCGCTGTGCGGGGAGTCACTAAGATCCTGCACCCGATATCCTGCATGTGTCGCTTCCCCGCTCAGGTCCCCGGATTTCACCTTCTTCTTCCTGGTGCATGTAAGTGCATTGTCCGTGTATAATGCGCTGTGCGGGGAGTCACTAAGATCGTGCCCCCGATATCCTGCATGTGACGCTTCCCCGCTCAGGTCCCCGGAGTTCACCTCCTTCTTCCTGGTGCATGTAAGTGCATTGTCCGTGTATAATGCGCTGTGCGGGGAGTCACTAAGATCCTGCACCCGATATCCTGCATGTGTCTCTCCCCGCTCAGGTCCCCGGAGTTCACCTTCTTCTTCCTGGTGCATGTAAGTGCATTGTCCGTGTATAATGCGCTGTGCAGGGAGTCACTAAGATCCTGCGCCTGATATCCTGCATGTGTCACTTCCCCGCTCAGGTCCCCGGAGTTCACCTTCTTCTTCCTGGTGCATGTAAGTGCATTGTCCGTGTATAATGCGCTGTGCAGGGAGTCACTAAGATCCTGCGCCTGATATCCTGCATGTGTCACTTCCCCGCTCAGGTCCCCGGAGTTCACCTTCTTCTTCCTGGTGCATGTAAGTGCATTGTCCGTGTATAATGCGCTGTGCGGGGAGTCACTAAGATCGTGCGCCCGATATCCTGCATGTGTCTCTCCCCGCTCAGGTCCCCGGAGTTCACCTTTTTCTTCCTGGTGCATGTAAGTGCATTGTCTGTGTATAATGCGCTGTGCGGGGAGTCACTAAGATCGTGCGCCCGATATCCTGCATGTGTCTCTTCCCCGCTCAGGTCCCCGGAGTTCACCTTCTTCTTCCTGGTGCATGTAAGTGCATTGTCCGTGTATAATGTGCTGTGCGGGGAGTCACTAAGATCCTGCGACCGATATCCTGCATGTGTCGCTTCCCCGCTCAGGTCCCCGGAGTTCACCTTCTTCTTCCGGGTGCATGTAAGTGCATTTTCCGTGTATAATGCGCTGTGCGGGGAGTCACTAAGATCGTGCGCCCGATATCCTGCATGTGTCACTCCCCCGCTCAGGTCCTCGGAGTTCACATTCTTCTTCCTGGTGCATGTAAGTGCATTGTCTTGCGACACAAATTGAATCTTAAATCCCTTGCGTTGTCCGAATCAGTCGGATCGCCCCCTGATTTCTGTCACATGGAAGCAGCACAGCCGAGTCACAATCCGATCACGTGCGCCACAATCCCAGCGCAGACACTTGTTATATACCGGTCCAAGCCGCGCAATCCCCAAAAGAGATGCAAAGTCCAACGAAAGTGCGATCCGCCACCCTTAGTAAATGAGCCCCAATGTGTCTCTGCAGATTATACTCTGACCTTGATCACCACCTAGAGGACACGTGTATTACTGCACTGTCATGGTCTGGTCTTCCGTCACTCCCTTTCTATCATAAAGTAACTTATGGACCTGCTCCCAGAACCCCCTGACAACAGGGCAGAACCACAACAGGCGCCCGAGGCCGGAGCACATTAAGGGCATAGTGGACGATATCCACATGTCACAAGGAGACACTAGGGGAGGGCAGAGAGTGAGAGTCCTCATCCTACAGCGGATCCCATATGGAATATACGGTAATAATCGCAGTGATTGTCCTGACGAGTGATTGTAACCCCACAGCAAAAGCCCAAAACAACAGAACCTGTAAGAAGATAGCACAACTAAGAGGCTTTTATTTCCCAATTCTCCCATATTCTAATTTTTTTCTGGATTCCCTGTTCGCTGCGCGGAATATTACATGCAATCAGAATTTGCTGCTTTTGGAAGGGGGGGGGGGGGGACCAAATACCAAAATGCTAAAACACCAATTTATAGGGTTAAAAAAAAGTCAGAGGCTGCACTGCTGCTTTGTACCACTAGGTGGCGGCCTTTACCTGTCTTACAGATCCATGTGCGGACCCCCTATGTGCAGGCGGGCGCCCCCTGATGTAACGTACGACCCCCGTCATGTGATGTCAGGACGCCATTATAGCGGGGGAAGCCTGAACACAGTCCTGGGTGTATAATCCGCCTTGCAAAATAAGGAATTATTTAAAGGAATTGTCCTTACTTGATTTTTTCTACTCGTAGATCCATCCATCGTATTGAATCTCTTGTTCATATATTTTTGTATTGCTTTCAGCTCTTCATTACTGATACACAGCACCAAATCCTCTGCAGAGACACAGAATTGTGGCCACCTGCAGCCACCACTAGATGGAGCTGTGGAGCTGATTATACACTGGGCTGATATGGCAACTCCTCCTGGTGTGCCCCCTGCTGGTGGCGATGAGCATGTGGCCTGCTCAGGCCGTGTGTATAGTTTATGACTAGTTGAGCCCCTCTTCATAAATTGGGCACATGCTGTGTCAGGACGGGGGATAAACCTGCACAGTTCTGGTATTGATGCATGTAATAGGCATAACCATGCAGACTGCAGCCAGTGTAGTAGGACTGTAAATTTTTTTGTAGTTTCTCCAAGTGCACTAGGGGTGTGTCCTCACACTGCTGTGCTCTCTGCAGCCAGTGTTATGTATTGTCCTCACACTGCTGTGCTCTGTGCTCTCTGCAGCCAGTGTTATGTATTGTCCCTGGAGAGATGTGTAATCAGACCTCACACTGCTGTGCTCTGTGCTCTCTGCAGCCAGTGTTATGTATTGTCCCTGGAGAGATGTGTAATCAGACCTCACACTGCTATGCTCTGTGCTCTCTGCAGCCAGTGTTATGTATTGTCCCTGGAGAGATGTGTAATCAGACCTCACACTGCTGTGCTCTGTGCTCTCTGCAGCCAGTGTTATGTATTGTCCCTGGAGAGATGTGTAATCAGACCTCACACTGCTGTGCTCTGTGCTCTCTGCAGCCAGTGTTATGTATTGTCCCTGCAGAGATGTGTAAACAGACCTCACACTGCTGTGCTCTGTGCTCTCTGCAGCCAGTGTTACGTATTGTTCCTGGTGAGATGTGTAATCAGACCTCACACTGCTGTGCTCTGTGCTCTCTGCAGCCAGTGTTATGTATTGTCCCTGGAGAGATGTGTAATCAGACCTCACACTGCTGCGCTCTGTGCTCTCTGCAGCCAGTGTTATGTATTGTCCCTGGAGAGATGTGTAATCAGACCTTACACTGCTGTGCTCTGTGCTCTCTGCAGCCAGTGTTATGTATTGTCCCTGGAGAGATGTGTAATCAGACCTCACACTGCTGTGCTCTGTGCTCTCTACAGCCAGTGTTATGTATTGTCCCTGGAGAGATGTGTAATCAGACCTCACACTGCTGTGCTCTGTGCTCTCTGCAGCCAGTGTTATGTATTGTCCCTGGAGAGATGTGTAATCAGACCTCACACTGCTGCGCTCTGTGCTCTCTGCAGCCAGTGTTATGTATTGTCCCTGGAGAGATGTGTAATCAGACCTTACACTGCTGTGCTCTGTGCTCTCTGCAGCCAGTGTTATGTACTGTCCCTGGAGAGATGTGTAATCAGACCTCACACTGCTGTGCTCTGTGCTCTCTGCAGCCAGTGTTATGTATTATCCCTGGAGAGATGTGTAATCAGACCTCACACTGCTGTGCTCTGTGCTCTCTGCAGTCAGTGTTATGTATTGTCCCTGGAGAGATGTGTAATCAGACCTCACACTGCTGTGCTCTGTGCTCTCTGCAGCCAGTGTTATGTACTGTCCCTGGAGAGATGTGTAATCAGACCTCACACTGCTGTGCTCTGTGCTCTCTACAGCCAGTGCTATGTATTGTCCCTGGAGAGATGTGTAATCAGACCTCACACTGCTGTGCTCTGTGCTCCCTGCAGCCAGTGCTATGTACTGTCCCTGGAGAGATGTGTAATCAGACCTCACACTGCTGTGCTCTGTGCTCTCTACAGCCAGTGCTATGTATTGTCCCTGGAGAGATGTGTAATCAGACCTCACACTGCTGTGCTCTGTGCTCTCTGCAGCCAGTGTTATGTATTGTCCCTGGAGAGATGTGTAATCAGACCTCACACTGCTGTGCTCTGTGCTCTCTGCAGCCAGTGTTATGTACTGTCTCTATATATACTGTCTCTGTACATACTGTCTCTATATATACTGTGTCTCTGTATATACTATCTCTATGTATACTGTGTCTCTGTATATACTGTCTCTATATATACTGTTTCTCTATATATACTGTCTCTATATATACTGTGTCTCTCTATATACTGTCTGTATACTGCTCCTATATACTCTTGTGTAATCCTGCAGTATAGGAGGAGATGCTGGGGCTGGGAGGGGACCTGCTGACATCTCACAACTTCCTGCTCCGAGGAGAACAACTTCCGAACGTCCCAGACGAGGAAGTGAAAGTTTTTCTGTATCTGCGGCTGCTCCATGTGCTGCAGGTTTGTTACATTGTTTCAGTCCATGGTTGCGCCTCTTGTCCTGTCCTGATGACTCTGATCTCCTGCAGTTTATAGGAAGGAGCGATTGTCCCCCAAAGTGAAAGTGAAAGCGGCAGCAGGAGACATGGACACCTTCTCCGTCCTGTTACTGAACGTCTCCGAGAAGCTGAACGA